>NW_024379425.1:0-5667 GCF_016835505.1 Polypterus senegalus
TCTTGTGGAAGCAAGCGGCCCGCATGGCTCAGGCAGGGGGTGATGGTTCCAGCACAGGCCGATTTCACACTTCAGCTAAATCAGGTTTCCCAGTGATGGACTCTGAGTAAAAAACAGTTTTAGCAATGAAGCTGATATCCCAGAGAGAAAGACCAAGTGGCAGACCTAGTCAGCTTTTAGCTGACCCCCCCGTGCGAGCAGCCCCTGCTCTCTCTCTACACACAGAAAGTAAAGTCAGGTTCTGCAAGCACCCCAATCGGGGGAAGGACTCTGCAAGTTCGCTTGCGAACAACTGAGCCCGCCCGTTTCGAGCACCCACCCCCCGCTGGGTGACCCTCAGAGATCTCACCGGCTGGTAGTCTCAGGAATTTGTTAGGATTAGGTAATGTACAAACCTAAACTTTGATTTATCACCTTTAAAGACATGGAGCAGTCTCGTGCTACAAACGCCTTGTGTCTCTTTTTAACACTTCTGCCTGTAAAAGCTCTCTATTCCTTCCGTGGCCTCAGGTTTAATAGGGGCTTTTACCCAGGCTAATGAACAAGGTCCTGTACATGTCGAGATGCCGGCCCATGCCTGCCGTCCCTTACACTATATAACATGTTTGGTTATTCATTTTGTATGTACACTCAAAAAAATGAATCTTGGCATATGTAGCTATTATGAAACTATTTTAAGTTAACTCTACCCAAAACGTATATGTTTTCAATCGCAACGTATTATTTTCTATTTAAAATAACCCAAATGTCTCAGATATCATATAAATCTGTTTAATTTATGTTCAAACAACACCAATGAACTTCTTTGTTTTAAACTAAGGCATTGGACGCCCAAACACGCATGTGCAGAAAAGTTTGTCGCATTGCAAACGTCAGTAGGGCGCCGTTTCTTTTCCACGTGGCGTAGAGTTTGGTAAGTGTTGCAGTCCACTGTTTAACGTTATTTTTTAACTGCATAAATATATTTTCGTAATTTATTTTGTAATTACAAATATAAGTATTGAACATTGATATTCAGTTTGTACTATGTTACTTTTTATTTTTATTTAAAGATGCTTTTATTAGAGTTACTGTTTGGTAAAAGGTTTTTGTACTATGAGTGTTTATTTTCCTCCCGGTTTTATTTTCAAAGTAGTTTCTGTTACGAACTTTCTAGCAGTAACGACTCTTCTTTTTGATGAACTTTGAATTATTTTCTCAAATAATTCGTCATTTGCCGTTGACATCAACTATTTTCTAATTTGCCTAGAGGCACATTTTCCAAGAGTGTTGATGTATTCAAGAATTTTCCGACTTGTCGTTGCTGTTTTCTTCCTTGCAACTATTCGCTAAAGGTTAACAATTCTGATTAGATGAATAGAGTTATGCATTTTTATTTTTTAGCAATCTAAAATATATTAAAAATGTTTTAAAAATTTTAAAAAGTTTTTTGGGAAAATTTCAGCCTTAGAGTAACTAATTTGAATTATTACTTATCCGAATTTTATAATCCTCATCAGTAAAATGTCTGTATAGCAACTAGTTTTAAGGAAAAAAAATATGTTTTAGATGCCCTTCAAATATTTTCCTTGTCATCATAAATAAAGGTATACCCCTCGAGATGTCTATTAATAAAATACATTGCTGCATGCATAGTGTTTGATATAAGGATGGCAAATATGAACGAAATAATGAAGTAAAATACTTCGAATAGATTTCTAATTTGCAAGATAATTGGTATCTTGTGTTGTGATTTTTGACAGGTTTCTTTTCTGTTTTTGTTGTTTTATTTTTTCCCAACTTCACAGTAATTTGACTTTACTAAGGGCAACCTCTCACTATTGGTAAGTATACTTGTATTTTAAATGACTGCATGAATAATAATTTTCATTGTTTTTGTTTTTATAAAAGAATAAAGGTTAAAGTACCATTTCCTGCGAACAAAAAAACATTGTTTCTGGTATTCGTGGGTACTGTAGGAAACAATCAAATATTTGGGACAACTTGTCAACTGTAATTACCAAATATCTCTAAATTTGGATGAACATATTTTAGGAACTTTACTGTTTATTTGTAATAGTAACAAATTGCATTTCCTATTGTATCTTTGTTATCATTATGGGATGTGAGTAATAAGCATGTCTTTACAACTGTACAACTTAAGTTAAAAATATACATTGTTGTTGCTTAGACTACATTGTGGTTTTGTTTTGCTAAGAAGTCCTATTATCATTGAGGGCAGCTGCACTTAAAACCAGTTTAGGAAATTTGTTTTAACTTTCCCACTAATCAAGCAGCAGGTTAAGGCTGTGTTAAGTTGTATGTATTTTTGTTAAACTTCTTTTGAGTGTGATATTCTTCATTGGAGATTGATTGGTTAGTCATATGGGAAAGTAGGTAAAACCGTAAGTGTAGATGATTACCTGACTGATATTTTCATCAATGCAAAATCGCCTCTTTGTTTTTCAGTGATTTAAATGTGAAAGTGCAAGGACTGTGGGGCAACATTATCAAGTAGGTACCACTTGCCTAGACTAGACTAGACTAAAACATGGGCATTATGGACGCAGCCACCGTTATCCATGTATATATACAGATTGTCCATGTACATTCAAAACATGGAAAAATGTAATGTGTCACATATACCATACCCATGGCACACAAGAATCGCCTGATACTGTAGAAATATGTTTGTTCCACTGTGATTTATGTTCTTGTGATGAACTTGCCTCAGAGCTTGATTACTTTATTCACATCGGTTCACATCTGAGAAATAATGAAATGATTACTTGCATGTGACTTGGTTGTACGTTTCAGACTAACATTTATGGCACTTTTCATTCACACAAAAATAGAAAGCACAACCCACATACTGTAAATGATTTTAAACCTGGGGTTGTTTCTGTTACAGCACAATTACAGAAAAGAGATACTCAGTTAATTGCAGATCAGATAGTGACTGATCAAATTAGTTCTGCATGTGATAAGCCAGAGAACTCTGGTGATGCAGGTTTTGAATGTGATTCGTTCTCATGTGAAGTTGTTGACCCTGACCCTATAGAAGATCTGCCAAAAGTTATTGAGCAAAAGGTAGCATTGGTGTTATTAAAATTAGAAAATCTTGTACATGTTCCAGCCGTAGCTATTGATGAGATCCTGGATGAGCTTGCATACTTAGTAACGTCTGCATCTGTTCCTGTTACCAGAAACATTATTTCTGAAATATTCCAGAAAAAAAAATGTACAAGTTGATAAGTCTGTCATTCAAGAGTTTGCTACAGCTGTATGTGCATCAAATCCATTAGTAAAAGCTATTGGAAAAGGGAGTCCCCTTGCTTCAAGTTTCAAACGTAAGCAGTACTACAAAGAATTTTTCAGTGTTGTCGAGCCTGTTGAATTTGTTCTGGACACTAATAAAAATAGAGTATTTCATTATATTCCAATATTACCATCTTTACAGCAGTTACTCAATCATAAAGATGTGATTAAAAATTTAGTTGAAAGTCAAAAGGCTCAGAAGAATGTAGATCATGCAAATGACATGCAATATAAGACCACATGGGATGGTCAATACTTCAAGGAAAATATCTTTCTTTCAGGGGAGGAATTGCGAATTTGTTTAATATTATATATTGATGATTTTGAAATTTGCAATCCCTTAGGAACATCTAGGAGAAAACATAAACTCTGCAGTGTATATTGGATCCTCAGTAATTTACCACCAGGCTCACATTCAGCCCTTTCTTCAATTTATTTGGCTATTCTGTGTAAGAGCAGTGATTTAAAGACCTATGGGTATGACAAATTGTTAGAACCTCTTTTAGAAGATTTGGTTACCTTAGAAGAGCAAGGCATTTTTATTTCTCACTTTTGTGAACTTGTAAAAGGAACAGTCCAGTGTGTCATAGCAGACAATCTAGGTGCGCATGGTATTGCTGGCCTTATTGAAAACTTCTCAGGGGAATATATTTGCCGATTTTGTATTGGAAAGAAGTCTGATATTCAGTGTAAAGATGTTCAGACAGGTGCTTTCAGCCTACGAAATAAGGAGACCTACAACACCCACATTAAATCTGTAGAGGAAAATGGAACAATGCTTTGTCGAGTGAAAAGGAAGTGTGTATTAACACAACACCTTTCTCATTTTCACGTTAGTACAGGCTATCCTCCAGATATTGTACATGATCTGTTTGAGGGTGTTGTTCCAGTTGAATTAGCTCGCTGCTTAAAGGTATTGATCTCAAAGGCATTTTTCACACTAGACAGTCTGAATAGAATAATTCAGAAATTTCCATACAAGTGGAGTGACAGAACCAATAAGCCACGTGTGGTTTCTCACACTTTTACTTCCAAAAACACTATAGGTGGAAATGTACACGAAAATTGGAACTTACTCAGATTTCTTCCATTTATGGTTGGACATCTAGTTCCTGAAAATGAATTAGCTTGGCAGGTTCTTTTAGACCTTAAAGATATTGTGGAACTTGTCGTTGCCACTGTTCATACAAATGAGACTATAGCATACCTGGAAAGTAAAATTTCTGAACATAGACGGAGGTATCTTGAACTATTTCCTGACGTAAAACTCCTGCCAAAACACCATTATTTGGAACATTATCCTCAGCTAATTCGATTCTTTGGGCCTTTAGTGAATTTATGGACAATGCAGTTTCAGGCTAAACACAGGTTCTTTAAACAGGTTGTTCGAAATACAAATTGTTTTAAGAACATAACACTTTCTTTATCGAGTAAACATCAGTTCATGGTTGCTTATCATTTGCATTTAAACCCTCTCAAGAATTCCATGTTGGAGGTCACTAATATCTCAACAGTTCCAGTTCATATATTAAATAATGATGTGATACTAACTCTAAAGCAAAAGTACCCAGATGTGTGTCAGGTTCATCTTGCTAAATGTGTGTCCTGTAATGGGATCAGCTACAGAAAAGGCATGCTGGTTGCTTATGGTTCCACTGGTGGATTACCAGAATTTGCAGAAGTTCTCCAAATTTGCCTTGTTCAGAACAGGTTAGCTTTTATAGTGAAGCTGTTGTGTGCATGGTATAAAGAGCATTTCAGAGCCTTTCAGTTAACAATGTCTCCTAACGGAGAGGTTGCCATAATAGAGCTTGAAGAATTGACTGATCCTTATCCACTTAATGACTACATTGTTGGAGGGAACCGAATGGTGATGTTGAAGCGACAAATAGTAATCTAGGTGTTGTGGAGAAAGGCAGAAGGCAGACTTGCAATACGCTGTAGTCGCTGTGGTGTGTCGGTTAGAACACAGGAACTAATCCAACCATTTTAGGAACATCACTTTAATGTTGAGATGCCAAAATTTCACATGAAGTAGAACAACTGTACAGGTAGGTGAGTAGGTGTATGTGTGGTTCTAACAGGCAAACAACAAAATAAGACATTTAGTACATATATACATGTTATCTCACTATGCTATACACAAATGTCCAATAGGTGGCACTATAGCTTCACGCTTTCAACTTAAGGTGTTTGCAATTACAATTTCAATGTGGTAACGTCAGATATTAACCTAACTACTAATTCAGAACAGTTCTCTAACTTTTAACACTTAACTTCTAAATACGTACATAAGCACTTACATTTGGTCAACAACGCACAAACTTAAACTTTCTCTAGTGGCTCCAGTAGTTCCGGCTTTCACGAGGT
>NW_024379426.1:0-16453 GCF_016835505.1 Polypterus senegalus
TCATGCGGGATAGTGCTCTTCAGAAAGGTTGTGTTTTTAATTAGATTTTCGTTCACTGTCTTGGTGCAAGACTTGTTGCCACTGATCCTTGAATAATGTCTCTCTGTGGTTTGTCATACGCTGTCTGTTGTTGTTCTAAGGCATCTTGTCCGTGCTGGTTGGTCTGGCGTGACATAGATGTTTCAGTTTCTTTGCATTGGTCTGAGTATGTAGACCAATAACACCCGCTTTCTGTTGGTCGCCACTAGGCTGTATGTGGCTTTCATTTTATCAGGAGTCGCATACAATGGTAGTGTGATAATGCAGTTTCGGTCAGTAACAAGGTATGCACTGAATAAACAGTCAAATACCACAGTCGATAATTGGTTACACTGAAGAAGTGAAGAGCTGAAGATAAGCCTACCCAAAACTCTCCCAGAGCACGGATTCCTCAGCTATTGTTTTTGAGGGATATGGTAGTTGTGGCAACCATTGTTTATATCGAGCATGGACAGAGACAAGCAAAATAATATAAGGATTGTATGCATGAAAAATCAGAATAAGGTAACTTTAGCAATAGTGGGAAAGCACCCTAAAATGCTTCCATTTGTTTAGGAGTTGTTTTTACTTGTAAGGATAACATACAAATATTAAATGCAGGAAAACACTAAATATGGGAACATAATTTGTATATTTAACTATATAAATATTGTCTCACACGAGCGCTTGGGGAGAAGTTTGGGCACCATGTCAAGTCCTTTCGGGGGACTATGGCAGCGCACTAACCTCTCTCTCTTTGTTTCTTCAGAAAGACCGAGACACCACCGCCATAAAGACCGCCCGGATGACTCTAAGAGATACATACTTCTGAGTCCCTTTCTTCCCTCAGCTTCCCAGTTAATGATGTCATGCTCCCAAACACCACCACACGAATCTCCCAGCATTCCACGTTATAATTTCCAGTCCTACCCTATAAACTGTCCGTCCAACTACCCTCAGTGTCTTTTGAGTTTTGTAAAAACAATTGACGAGTTTATGCTACCGTATATGGGGCTAAAACCCTAAACCTTTATGCATGTCTCTGATCTTCTTTTACAACATATACAGTACAGCCCAAAAGTTTGGACACACCTCCTCATTCAATGTGTTTTCTTTATTTTCATGACCATTTACATTGGTAGATTCTCACTGAAGGCATCAAAACTATGAATAAACACATGTGGAGTTATGTACTTAACAACAAAACGCGTGAATATGTTTTATATTCTAGTTTCTTCAAAATAGCCACCCTTTGCTTTGATTACTGCTTTGCACACTCTTGGCATTCTCTCGAAGAGCTTCAAAAGGTAGTCACCTGAAATGGTTTTATTAATATAAAACATGTTTTGAGTTATTTCACGTTTTTTTGTTAAGTACATAACTCGACATGTGTTCATTCATAGTTTTGATGCCTTCAGTGAGAATCTACCAATGTAAATGGTCATGAAAATAAAGAAAACACATTGAATGAGGAGGTGTGTCCAAACTTTTGGCCTGTACTATATATATATATATATATATATATATATATATATATATATATATATTGTGAGCTGGAGGGCTGCTTGCACCCCAAATAGAGACAGGCGCCCTGGGAAAACCACAAACCCTAAAACACTGACTACACATTGCTCCTTATCCTTGCACTATAACGCGTAATACAAGCCTCGCGGTACTCACCGACTTATAAGCCTTGAGCAGCGTCTGTCTAGTTTGGGAATTGATTGCTTTATCTCTCTCTGTTCCTAAGCGGAACTGTTAGTATCTGACTTGTCATGGAGCACGTTTAAGCTCATGTGTTTGCGGTGTCTGAATAAAAAATCCTTCTTTTTTTTCTACGACCTTCTGTGTCTCTGTGCAAATCTGTGACCCAAAGCGTGACAAGTGGTACCAGGAGTGGTTGCACAGATGGATGCCGCCAAGACTTATTTCCGAAGTCTAAAACATTTGCACTTAAAAACTGGAAACTAAACATGGATGACCCAATCCGGCGCAAATTCAAGATTTGATACATAAAGTGCACTGTTGGTTTGAAGGAGAGCGTGATGGAAACAGTTGTCGTGAATATATTACTGGCGGCATACCTGAAGTTCTTCGAGATGAATTTCTACGCCATGATATTAAATCATTAACGATTATGTCCAGACGATTAGAGGTTCACAGTCCACTTGAGAAAGAGCGGTGGATTTCGTTGCTGCTTCGCAACCTGTGAACTAACGTTCAGGACATTCTTGTCGCCTTGATCGACAAGCTGCAGGAACTGAAAATCTAATGGGGTCAGGTGCGACCACGGGAAATCCAGTCGTAGATGGGGCCGCCTGTTTCTGGGAGACAGCGGCAACAGCGGGTCGACGAGACCATGGAGGCTACAGAGCACGCCGTCGGGACGCCGCAGAGGATATTTCGGAACGGAGCCGACCGTAGATGTTTCCGATGTGATCAGCTCGGCCATTTGGCAAGAGATTGTCGCTTGTCTCCAGCTCATTCAATAGAGATTGGACTGGCCGAGATTTGTTGCTCAACTATTACATATCCGGATGGAAAAGATGGCTTGTTGATCCGGTGAAATTGGGGACAGAGAAATCTCAGCATTATTAGATTCGGGAAGTGATCTTTGTATTGTAAGCGAGACTGTCTTAATGAACAATGCCTTAGAGACTGTGAGACTGTAAAAATACGCTGTGTACATGGTGATGTTAAAGATTATCAGACTTTACTGCTTCCTTTAACTTATAGGGGGCGCCACTTTAAGGTTTGGTCTGCCGTTTTCGGACTCGTGCCCTTGGCCATTACTCATAGGACGGAGAAATGCCCTTTTTCCGAAACTGATTAATAAATGTAAGGCTACCCTGCAGAGTTTTACAAGAAATTCTCCGCTCAGCTAGCTCCCCTCCTATTAGCAACATTTACAGAAGCCAGAGATAACCAATCTCTTCCACAAACCTTTTGCCAAGCACTAATCACTGTCTTTCCAAAACAAAATAAGGACTTATTACAATGTGCATCATACAGACCAATTTCACTTCTGAATAACGACGTTAAAATACTCTCTAAAATCATAGCTAGAAGGATGGAGAAAGTGCTCCCCTCAGTAATATCACAAGACCAAACTGGATTTATTAGGGGCCGACACTTATCTTCAAATCTTCGACGCCTGTTTAATGTAATATACTCACCAACTAAATCAAACACCCCAGAAATATTATTATCATTGGATGCAGAAAAAGCATTCGACATGATTGAATGGAAATACCTTTTTACTATTTTGGAGAAGTTTGGGTTTGGCCCGAACATTTGTGCATGGATTAAATTACTGTATACTAACCCAGAAGCTTCAGTTTGCATCAATAACATTTGCTCAGACTACTTTAAACTAGAACGTGGCACAAGACAAGGATGCCCTTTGTCACCACTGCTGTTTGCAATTGCCATTGAACCACTGGCAATACATTGTCGAAATACTGATCAGATAAAGGGGATTAGCAGAGAAGGACTGGAACAGAAAATCTCATTATATGCAGATGACATGGTACTGTATATATCGGACCCAGAAAATTCTGTGCCTGCAGTCTTAGCAGCACTCACAGAATTTCAAAAGCTCTCTGGTCTCAGAATTAATCTGAATAAAAGTGTACTCTTTCCGGTGAATTCGCAAGCATATAATATTAGATTAGACACCCTTCCTTTTATCATTGCAGAACAGTTTAAATACCTCGGGGTAAACATCACAAGTAAACATAAAGCTCTTTATCAACAAAATTTCGTCGTCTGCATGGAAAAAATTAAACAAGACTTGCATAGATGGTCAACCCTTCATCTCACACTAGCTGGAAGAATTAACACTGTTAAGATGAATATTCTTCCTAAGCTCCTTTTTATTTCAAAACATACCAATATACATTAATAAATCGTTCTTTAAGCAATTAGATTCAACAATAACCTCATTTATTTGGAATTCTAAACATCCACGCATCAAAAGAGACCCTACAAAGACAAAAGGCAGAAGGGGCATGGCTCTACCTAACTTCCAGTTTTATTACTGGGCGGCAAATATACAGTCGATAAGAACCTGGACACAAATAGAAGAACATATACAGGCATGGACCGCAATAGAAGTAAAATCCTGCAGTACTTCTTTGTATTCCTTGCTTTGTGCTCCAATAAACACACGTTATCGGCAATACACTAATAACCCAATTGTGCTCCACTCACTTAGAATCTGGAACCAATGTAGAAAGCATTTTAAGACGGAGAAGCTTCTTTCTGTGGCACCCTGCAAAGAGAACCACCTCTTTCAACCCTCACAAACATATGCAGTTTTAATATCTGGAAAAATTTGGAATTAACTTGCTTAGAGATCTTTATATAGACAACGTCTTTGCATCCTATGAACAATTACATTCCAAATTTAACATTCCAGCTACAAATTTCTTTCACTATCTTCAAATCAGGAACTTTGTTAAACAGAACCTTCCAGATTTTCCTCATCTTGCACCCTCATCCACGCTGGAAAAATTATTGCTCAATTTCAAGGAGTTAGACTCCATCTCTACAATATATAAAATCCTTTTACAATCCCTTCCTTTCAAAGATCCAAGAGGACACTGGGAAAATGACCTCTCAATTAATATATCAGAAAAGGAGTGGAAAGTAGCAATGCAGAGAATTCACTCAAGCTCCATATGCAAAGCATACAATTATACAACTCAAAATTATATATCGAGCACATCTGTCTCGACTAAAACTCTCAAAATGTTTCCAGGGCATGATCCAACCTGCAACGTTGCAACCAAGCCCCAGCCTCACTAGGTCACATGTTCTGGGCCTGCTCCAAATTAACATTATTCTGGACAAAAATTTTAATTACCTCTCAGACAGTCTTGGACTCACAATCCCTCCTAACCCATTAACAGCTGTGTTTGGGGTTCTTCCAGAGGGTCTTAAAGTGGAGAAAGACAAACAAATTGTGATTGCATTCACTACACTGTTGGCACGCAGACTTATTCTGATAAACTGGAAGAACCCAAACTCTCCTCTTTAAGTCAGTGGGAAACTGATGTGTTATATTATTTAAAATTGGAAAAAATCAAATACTCAGTTAGAGGATCTGTGCAGACTTTTTCAAAACATGGCAGGATCTAATCAGTAATATTTTGAAATGATTTTATAAAGCACAGAGAATTTGTTGATTTAGGTATTTTTAAAGCCTTAAATTTTACACCGTTTGGCTTGCTCTCTCTCTCAAGGGTGGGGATCGATCTGTTCTTAGCATAATTCTTTTTTTTGTAAAACTTGATTGTTATGTATTGATTGTAATAAAATTAATAAATAAAAAAAAAAATTAAAACTGAACAAATAAATGTAAGGGACCAGTAGTCCAGTCCACTAATGAACTTGGTGGGGGAGAAGAAGAAGAAATCAAGGCAGAAGAACTGGTAGCGGCGGGGAAAATCTAGAGCCCAACTTAGATATTGAACCCGATCTCTCCAGCGACGGAGGAGGTCACCCCGACAATCTTCCAGAATGGGCTGCTCCTTCTACATCTTCCCAGATTGCAAAGCGCCCAACACAAACCGAGTGTTAACGAACAATCAGATTTTGTGCGTTTGCAGCATACTGATAGCTCATTAGAATATGCATTTAAACAGGCTCGCCCTGCTAATGACTCTTATTACCAAGAGCGTAATTCCGGGGGTGTGAAAACCCACACTTTATAGAAAAGGACGGTTGCCTTTTCAGAGTGATCTCAGATCATTTGGAGGGGGAATTTATTGAACAACTGGTGGTACCTGGAGCACATAGGGAAACTGTTTTGCATCTGGCACATTCACACATCTTGGGGGGGCACCTCGGTGCCGACAAAACTAGAGACCGGTTATCAAAACGATTTTATTGGCTTAATATGGGAAAAGATGTTGAACGATTTTGTACTTCATGTCCAGACTGCCAGATCGTCTCTGCTTATAAGCCTCCTCGGGCTCCCCTTTGTCCTATGCCCATATTGGAAGTTCCCTTTCAGCATGTGGGATTAGATATTGTGGGACCATTACCTAAGACTAAGGATGGGTACCAATATTTGCTGGTGTTGGTTGATTATGCGACAATATCCAGAAATGATTGCGCTGAAAAGGCCAACTCTTGGCTGTAGCCAAAGCACTATGTGAAACTTTTACTCGTATTGGTATCCCTAGAGAAATCTTAACTGATCAGGGCACACCTTTCACTTCTCGTGATGAAACAATTGTGTGACAGCTTTGCTATTAAGAAATTGAGTACTACTGTTTACCATCCTCAAACGAATGGTTTAACCGGCGATTTAACAAAACATTGAAACAGATGATCAGGCGAGTTGCTCATAATGATCCCACAACATGGAACACTGTCCTACAGTTTGTTTTGTTGGTGCGAGAATCACCACAGGCGTCCACTGGCTTGAGTCCCTTCGAGTTGTTATTGGCAGGCGGCGCGAGGCATCCTGGATGTGATGCGTGAGGAATGGATAGGAAACGAGAGCAGCTAAGGGTCCAAGCTTTGCAGATCGACTAATTTCGTTGCAAGACAGAATTTCTATGCTTTCCTCTATTGCTGTGGAACACCAACAACGAGAACAGGAAACTCAGAAGCGTCTTTACGATAGAGCAGCAAGCTCCGTGAGTTCAAACCTGGCGATCGTGTTTTGGTACTGGTTCCTCGGATCCACACAAATTCTTAGCTAAATGGCAGGGCCCGCCATTATTGAGGAGCGTATGAGTCCGGTAAATTACAAGGTTAGAATACCGGGCCGGCGCAAACCATTCCAGATTTTACACATTAACCTCTTGAAGGAATGGCACGACCGACAAGAGGTTAACACTTCCTTGGCTGCTGTTTCTCAGTCCGATGTTACCATTGGTAACGATCTTACTGACACGCAAAAGACAGAACTGTTATCTTTGATAGAACGGAACACTGATGTCTTTTCAGATTTACCAGGCAAGACTAACATTACAAAACATAAAATTACCACTGCACCTGATGTTCGCAGACAGATGCGGCGTTCCGGATACCGGAAGCGCGCAAAATATTGTCTTGTGAAGAGGTAAAAGATGCTGACACTGGGTGTAATTCGTGAAAGTAAAAGTGACTGGTGCAGCCCAGTCGTATTAGTCCCAAAGCAAGACGGTTCGGTTCGGTTCTGTATCGATTTCAGGCGCTTGAATAAGGTCTCTAAATTGATGCTTATCCCATGCCCGTGTCGATGAACTGTTGGAAAAACTGGGTCAGGCGAGCTATATCTCCACGCTAGATCTCACGAAGGCTATTGGCAGGTGCCTTTAGAGGCTAGCAGTTGTGAAAACGGCATTTGCGACTCTGACGGACTCTATGAATTTACAAGACTCCCGTTTGGTCTTCACGGGGCACCTCTAACTTTTCAGCGTATGATGGATCAGATCCTACGTCCTCACTCTGAATATGCTGGGGCATACCTTGCCGATGTCGTGATTTTTAGCAATGATTGGAAAACACACTTAGAGCGGCTTCAAGCCGTTCTTGAAAGCTTGAGACAGGCTGGCCTTACTGCTAACCCTAAGAAATGTAAACTAGGCATGTCCGAGACTCATTACTTAGGCTATTCTATGGGCAAGGGTTTACTTAGGCCACAATTAAGGAAAATAGAAGAAATGCTTGTTTACCCGAGACCTGAGACACAGAAACAAGTGCAGCCTTTCTGGGACTCGCTGGTTACTACAGAAAATTCATTCCAAATTTTGCACATAGAGCTGCTCCTCTTACAGAACTTACTAGAGGCAGAAAAAACCGACCTATCTGTGGACAGAAAATTGTGAACGTTCTTTCAACGATTTAAAAAAAGCATTGTCTTCTTACCCGGTTCTAAGGAACCCGGATTTCACAAAAGATTTTATCTTGCAAACAGACGCAAGTGCATTTGGTGTGGGCGCAGTCCTGTCACAAATTTTTGATGGAGAAGAACATCCAATCACATATTTGAGTAGGAAATTACTTCCTAGGGAACGCAATTATTCTACAATTGAGAAAGAATGCTTGGCAATTAAGTGGGCTGTGGGCGCTTGCTATTACTTGTGGGGACGAAACTTCACTTTGGTAACTGATCATGCTCCACTCCAGTGGTTGTACCGACAGAAAGATACAAACTCTCGTCTAATGAGATGGTTTCTGGGTTTACAACCTTACAGTTTCACAGTAAAGCACCGACCAGGTTCTGAACACGTCAACGCAGACATGTTATCACGACTAAATGAACCTAGTACAGAGAGTCGCTTGATTCACAGGAATGTGAATAAAGCTGAGGGGGAGGGTGTGAGCTGGAGGGCTGATCGCACCCCAAATAGAGACAGACGCCCCTGGGAAAACCACAAACCCTGAAACACTGACTACACATTGCTCCTTATCCTTGCACTATAACACGTAATACAAGCCTCGCGCGGTACTCCACCGACTTATAAGCTTAGCAGCGCCTGTCAGTTTGGGAATTGATTGTTTGCTTTTATCTCTCTCTGTTCCTAGCGGAACTGTTATATCTGAGAGAGAGAGAGAGAGAGAGAGAGAGAGAGAGAGAGAGAGAGAGAGAGAGAGAGAGTCATGTATCAGGGCCAGTTTTAAAAATAAAAATAAATAAAAATAAAACAGTTCTTTAAAATCACTCTTTAATCTTAAATTTGGAGTCTTTTCAGACAAAAGTCAAACTTCATTCATTTGTTGTTTTGCTATATAAGGTGTTAATTGTGTTTGATCAATGGTTTAAGTGTTGTGTTTGTGTTACCTTTTTCTTGTATAATCTTCTTATATATAAAAATCTGTGTTTGTGTGTCTCTCTGTCTGTCCAACCTGGAAGTGAGATGTGAAGTCAGTGTAAAAGCTCCACCTCCAAGGAAACAAACTTACTTAGTCACTAATATCCAAGCAAGTTGAGCACGCTGGCAAAATGATACCTTCAAAGAAGAGTCACTTGCTTAGCCACTAATACAGATGCGAGGTGAACACATCAATAAAAAAGTATCCCTTTTTATTTTCCTCCCACTACTAATGCACAAATGATAACGAAGCACGTCAGCAAAACGAAACCTCCTAGGAGAGAGATGCCCGGAGTAGTTCCTTTCAATTACCTGACATCCCTACATTTCAATTTTTTTTTTTTGAAGATTTCAATAGTTTCTAGGACCCCGGCCTTTTACCCTGGTCAACTGATGCCTTTTTCTTCTCTCTAAAGGCCAGGGGCCTCATGTATAACGGTGCGCACGACGACAGAAATGTAAGCGTAAGAACTTTTCCACGCTCAAATCGCGATGTATAAAACCTACACTTGCCGTAAAGCCACGCACTTTTTCACGGTACCTCATTCCTTGTCGTACGCAAGTTCTCCGCTCAGTTTTGCAGACTGGCGGCACCCAGCGTCAAAGCAATGGTACTGTTCCTGTGTGGTTACTCATTATTTTCCTGACGCGGCTTTATAAATACACTGAAACTAACCGCATATTGTTTATTATTGTAACGCATCTGATTGTAATTAACTTGTAACAATATAATGGTCCAGGGAATAGCCATAGTATTCCAAATACCATAACTGCTTTAGCGTTGTTACTCTCACTGCACCTTCTTCTTCTTTCAGCTGCTCGTTAGGAGTTGCCACAGCGGATCATCTTTTTCCATATTACTCTCACTGCAGCACTCGGAGTATTTTTATCACTGTATCTGAGTGTGAATCACAGCAGCAGCTGTTCGGAAAGAGAATTATCGGTATACAGCATGAGGCACACGCTACCTCAGCCACGGCAAAACCGTTTTAAAGCCTTTCCTGTATACGGACCTCAGCGGTTCAGAAACAGTTTCATCCCAAGAACTATAAATGCACTCAATCAAGTGCTCCTTGTAGAACTGTTTGTACTTATAAGTACAATTACCTCACTGTAAACTTGTACTACAGTTATAATATTGCAAAACCTGAGCCACTTTATAAAGTGCGTATTTACATATGATGACAATATCATTTTTAGGATGAAATGCAGCAAAATATGTTTATTATATTATACAGATAAAACTTTAACTTCATTTAAATAATCTATATTCTTCACTGGGACTGGCGTGAAGGATAGAATAATTAAACATGTACTACGAAGATATTTCAATGTTCCTTAAACTTTTTAAAGAATCAGTGTTCTAAATTTACAGATGGCTTAACATCTATTACAGAGCTGATTGTGTGGCAATCGGTTACTTGGAGAAAGAAAAGCAAGAACTGCATGGATGGCCACGCCAATACATATTGAATATAAAACAGAAAGAGAAAATAACGACACAGCTAAAAATGCAGAGGCAAATTTCGACAAAAGTTAAATGCTTGTGTCATGAGCACGAGGCGGCTAGTGTCTGCATAAGCTACCTCACTGACATTGGCGGGCGAAGGAGCCACCGATTCTTTTTCTGCCCAGTGCCACCACAAACCTAGAGCCGCCCCTGATACTGCTGCAATAAATAATTTCATCGATGGTCGTGCACAATCGCTGCGTTGTAAAACCAATGTTTATTAACGTGCTTTAACTCTTAATGATATCAATGTATACATCTCAGTATTTTAGTTATTCAGAGAGCTGTAATATCACGAATGTAATAGATTATGTGTACAGTCGGAGGAAGAGAGCCGGTTTAAGAAGCAAGTAGTGATTCACACACATAGATCACATAGAAGATCAAATACAAAACAAAGCATTTAATGTGCTACTTTAATTACGATGTGATTTGAGAAACTGGTTAAGTAAATGATTTTAAGATGACACGTTTATGATGTTCTACTTTAATGACAAAATAAACTACGTGATTAAAGTGGAAATTTCAAGATTGAAGTTGACATTTCGTGCTTTTTTCCCCACTGTGCCTTTTTTTTCTCTGTACCCTAAAAAGCTTTCATATGACACTCAGACGGTAGGCTACGACTCGCCTTTTCACGGCGACTGATATCTGAGCTTTCAAGTTTCTCCAACACGCTATGTCACTCGATCAACTTCCTTTTGTTGATTATACCACGGTTTAATTAAACAAATAGTATATTTTTCCTTTGCCTCCACTTGGTATTCGCTGAAATCGTTATATTTTCCCCTTGTCTTTTCACTTAATGCTGAGCATAACTGTGATTTATATTGATTTGCATATTCAAAGAGGCGTAATTCTGGGAGGAGTTGGGGCGTTAAATAAAGTGCGTGCACGAGCGTTAGTTTTCACGCTGATCGGGATTTATATAGCGGAAGAACGTGGAACTTGGAGTACGCACAGATTCCTGCATCTGGATTTTTCTGTGCGTAAGCACATTTCGGCTTTTGTGCTTACGCCATGTTATAGTGCGAGTTCTCACGCGGCGTTATACATGAGGCCCCAGGAGATTGACGACCATGATATTTCTGACATCACTGGATCCACCTCTTCCTGCCAGGATCCAATAATTCCGGAAGTTCCACCATCTTGAGCAGTCTGTTTTGAAGACTTGTTTTGATAAGTTTTCTTTTTCTTTTTGACGCATCAGTATCCACGTTTTACTTATAATGTATTCAGGGTTGTTCTTCAGGTGCCCTTAAAGATTTATCCTCTCTTGTCTCTTTTTGTTATATATACCTGAAGAAGAGTTTTCCCTTAGCATCTGCAAGGACATCACCAATCACTTGATATTTTGGGAGGTGGGGTTTCTAGTTAGTTCCGGGTTGTATATATTAATAGAGAGGACCATGCATTTCAAGAGTAAAGGGAAAAAAGAAAAAAAAAAAAAAAAAGATCTATCATAACAAACACAGTTACTATTTCGTTGAAAGGAACAACAGATCATCATTTTCATCCAGATACACATGACAGTAAGGTGTTTTGGGCTGTTCATCATCCACTATCTATGGCTGTAGGACTGCTATATGGTCTCACCAGTGAGACTGTTTTGGTTCATATTTTGGAATAACCCCATTTCAACTGTAGTTTGCTGTCATTTCTTCATTTACGACATTGCCAGCTTCCATCCATTTCTCAATCTATGCAGTTACCATGTTTTCCTGTTTGACTTTGTGCGTGTATATGGATGTCTTCATTTTCTGATGAATATATATTTCATAGCTAAGACACATACAGTGCAAATTTGCATGTAGTGAAATGACTTTCAACAACTTCTTACATTGCCTCTAGAGGAATAACAAACATGCTTTAACCTATAACCATAAATAAAAACATTATGTATATGGACCAATCACTTTAAATACAAAATATCAATGTACAGTAATGTTATTTTGTAGAAAAACTCCAAAGAATTGGTGAATGTTTTGCTTCTTTAAAAAATAAATCCAGTTTTAAATTAATTTCTTTATATTTGAGAAGCATTGCGTAGGTTCAGACTTAAGGCAGAGACATGATTACAGCTGACATGAAGCACAAATGTTTACAAGTAGAGAAAACAGATGGTTGTCCATTCATGCCTTTCATGGTTTCTTTTTTTCTGCACCTCAAATGCATCTGAGAGGGAGCACACACTCTTTATGTTAACTTATTGAAAATGATTGACATGCGAAGTTAAAATGAGAGTGCACCAGGGTAAGCAGGATGACACCATTATAGAAAGTCATAGAAGAGATGACCTGCATTAAATGTGTTCCAATGAATAAATATTGCAGAATTATGTTGGAAAAATATTTGCCTCAACCTCATGTATATTCAGCACAGACTTCAGAAGTGAACCTGATGGAAAGTTAAACAGAAAAGAAAAATGCAGAAGTTTAATCTACCTAAATAATTCAACTTGTAAACTTCTAAAAGAAAGAAAGAACTAGTAACACTAAAGTACCACAATACTTAGCTTGTGTTTAATATCAGCTTAACGCTCACAATAATATAACAGTCAAAGGAGAGCTACTGGCGAAAACATGATGCAGTTGGGGATTTCTGCAGTCGCACTTATCCAACTTTTGAGAGAGTGTGAGAAGGCATTTTGTTCTAGGTACAGGTAGGAACGATGTCTTCTATCTGTAGGTTTGCTCGGAGGGTCAGGGGCAGTTTTCTGAACTTTTGCGCCTTCTCTAAAGTTCAAGGTTCTCCAAGCATGGGTAAAATTTTTTGCTGGTATAGCATGAACAGAAAATAGCACACAGTTACTGCAAAGGTTACTTGAATAGCAGAGTCAGTTTGGAAAACCTCAAAATAGCTGACAGTGGCCCCTCGCCATATATTGATCATCACCTAATAGGGCACATCGGCACTTTTAAATAGCTTACCTGAGTCATCTTCAACTTCTGTCTTTCCATCTCCCTGTCACACTGTAGCTGGTTTATGTGGCTTCAGCAAATCCCAATTAAAAAAAAAATGTGTATGGAATAACCCTCACAGAACACAGTGGCACACTTAAGACCTTTGGCTACAGTTGGGTAGCGCCACAGAAAATGTTTACAAGTCATTTACATTCAGAGAAGGCAAAGACTTGAATGATTATAACATAGTACTAGCCAAATACAAGCACTTTGAGTACTTTGAGCTGAAGAAAAACGTTAGTCATGAACGGGTATACTTCCATCAGTGGGCACAGAAGCATGGGGAAAAGGCAGAGTCCTGTATAAGAACACTCTACAAAGTGAATGAGAACTGTGAGTTCAGGGAACAAATAAACCAACATATCAGGGTTAGGGTTGTTGTTGGAACTGAAGACAAGGAGCACTCCAGGAAACCATAGCTAATGTCGGAGCTTACACTATGCAGTTCAGATGATGGAGCAGCTCCAATAGATAAGCTAACAAAAGAGGACCAAACAGCAAGCAGTGTTCAACAGGTGTCTCAACACCATTCAGGGAGGAAAATGGAGAAGCGCCCTAAACAGGAAAGGAATAGCAGGGCTAAGGAAAGAACAATCAGAGATTCAAATATGCAGAATGTGAAAAATTTAAACACAAAGCCAAATTCCCTGCACTAGACACGGAGTGCAGGAAATGCAGAAAAAGGGACACTGGGAGAGAAGTTAAAACATAGGCACAAAGCAAGAGTGAAGAGGGTTTTTATTTAGGTGCTATGGTGAAACGGAATGAGACTGTAGTAGATAATTGACTGTAACATTCAAAATGGACACTGGAACTGACATAAATGTTATAAATACAAAGAAGTATAAAGCACTTATACCCAAATGATCTTTAGATAAACCCAAAATAACTTCAGGCAGCCAAGTCCACTAAAGTGCCTGGAGACACTTTTAACATTAGTACATTATAAAATGAGACAAAGTACAATATAATAATGTATGTAATCACAGGCCCTACAGTCATTGAAGATGCTGCTACAAATATGAGACTTGTGAAAAGAGTGGAAAACTTTAATGCCACATTCAGAGAACATGGTACAATGAAAACCAAACCAGTTACAATACACCTAAGAGGGGGAGCAGAACCATACACTATGCACACGGCACGTATAATCCAACCACCGCTAATGACAAAGGTTAAAGCTGAGCTGCACAAAATAGAGAGGAGCAGTGTGATTGAAAAAGTATCACAACCTACAGACTGGTGCACACCTTCAGGTGCAATTAGAATTTGTGTAGGATTGAAAAAACTAAATGTTAACATAAAAGTTGAAAGATGTATGTCACCAACTACTGTCTTTACATCATTGAAAGCAGCTTCAGGATTTTGACAAATCCCATTGCATCCAGAAAGTAGCCTGCTGACCACTTTTATTACATTGGGAGGTACTGTTTCAAACACATTCATTTAGAATTAAAATAGCACCCAAGAGATATCAACATAAAATGAATGAGCTATTGGAAGGGCTGCAAGGTGTTACTGTTTATATGGACAATGTATTTGTTTTCAGTAAAGGTGAGGCAGCACACTAACACTTGAAAGGGTGCTGAAAAGAGTGAAGCAGGAGTGCTCAAATTTAACAAGGAAAGGTTGTGTGCCATTGGTGACTTACAAGAGCTGAAGCAGAACTGGGAATGGTGAATTACATAGGTAAGTATGTTCGAGAACAACCTACAGTTAAAGTCTCACCATACAACTTACTTAAGAAAAGCTCTGTGTGGACTTGGGAACAGCCATAGCAATAAGTGACCAAGAGGCACTGGCCACAGCTCCAGGCCAGACGCACTACACTTAGCAGAAGAGACTGAAGTATCAACATCAACAGATGCAAGAAGCTATGGTGTCGGAGGCATTCTGCTACAGCTTCCAAGGTGAGAACTAGACACCTGTTGCTTATGCAGATGCATTATCACGAAGCCCACTATTCAACATGGACAGTTCCACAGAGACCGATGTCACCTGTTACGTAGAGCACCGCTATAATGCAGAGCTGGCCAGCATCCACCGTCAAAAAATTCACTTCCAGATAAAATGTGCTATACAAAATGATGATAACTGATGATAGAAACGACCTGAATAATAATAATTGACTTTTAACAGAGAAAAGGCAGGTAGTCAGTGAGTGGAGATGAATGCGCTCTTTGCCCAACATTGCAAAATACACTGAAGTCAAAGGGGAAGGACAAACAGAAGTACATTTGACTTGATTATAATGGTGTAATCATCTTTAAAGTGTCCCTAAGGGCTAGGGAAACATCTACCAACTATACTGGGCAGTTTATTGTTGCCAAAAAGGTGAACTGAGCAATGCGATAGCAGTGCCAACCACTGCACCACTATGCCTCCAAGTAGAACAAAAGAAAAAGAACGCAGTCAGAGATGCACAATCATGTATTTAGTCAAAACAAAGTGGAATTGTTGAAATTAGAAGTTAAAAAGTCAGAAAAAAATATATATAGTTCTTTTCAAAGTGGTATGTCATGGTGTCATGGCTGAAGATGCTGGTTTGTTCTATTTTAAGATCCCAGCTTAAATCCAATCTTATCAACCAGAACTCCATGGGGTAATCAGTGTGCATAGAATCATTTGCACTGATGCACCCCAGGTAGATCACTCACCATATGGTCCAGCCGCTGTGGCAGTAACTGCTGTTATTGCCAACCTGTGCCTGACGGGGGTCATTGAGACTTGAAAATATCTCCACACATCCATTAGATTGCCACCACCACAGCTGCTGCAAGTGCAAGTACTGTCTGCTCTCTGATGAACATATGAAGAAGTAGTGGGGAGGTGAGAGGGGGGTCAGGAAGCAAGACAGCTTCCTGGTAAGGACTCAACGGAAGTGGCACATCCTGCATTCCTGCTGGCTAGGCTCCATAAACTCCCCCATTCTGGATTTTTACTGGAGGAGGGTCTAGTAGGGTGGCCACCCAATAATTGTCTCTCTGTTTTATAGCTTTAATGAGGACTAGCTTCACTGGCACACTCTCATTCCATGGGTGCCAGGAAGTGAGCAGGAAAAACATGGCAAAGATGAACCAGTGGAGGACTGTCAGCTATGCCTATAATGCCTGATACTGTTTCACGAGCCTGTGGTGGTCAGTTCATAT
>NW_024379427.1:0-12663 GCF_016835505.1 Polypterus senegalus
AAATAAGTAAATACTGAGTAAACTGCAAAATTTTTAATTTCAGTCAAACTTTGTTAAAATTATAAGAGTAAAATAGCTATTGCTTAATTTATCTTTAGCTGTTTTGTATGTAGTCTTTAGCTGCTCAGTTTCTGCTTTGTTGCAGCAGCGTCCCTTTTGTCCTTGTCTTCACAGAAAAAGTGCCTTCTAAATTTGAGATTTCTGAGCTTAATTCAACCTTTGGATATTTACATACACAAAATAGTATAAAAGGCAGCCTGAGGGTTAGTGCATCACAGTTTCAGTGTTCGGTTCAAATCCTACACTGAGGACTGTAATAGTGGAATTTGGAAAGTCACCTTAATAACTGTACTTTATAACTAAAGAATAACATACTATAACTATGTTATTACCAACTATTACATCAGTTTCCACTGACTTACATGGTACAGGGTACAATAAATAATAACAATATTTAGTTTCAGACTGTGAAGAGGTTTTATGTGTGTGTAAATTGATTTTCTTTAGTGCTTTGGAATTACTTTCAGATGGAAGTTGTATGAAAGGTACACAGAAGTCACAATAAATAATAACAATATTTAGTTTCAGACTGTGAAGAGGTTTTATGTTGTGTAAATTGATTTTCTTTGAGTGCTTGGAATTACTTTCAGATGGCAAGTTGTATGAAAGGTCATTCAAAAACAAAAGTTATTGAGTGCCTGCTAGTATATGATCTCAAAAGTAGAACTGGATGTACCTTAAACACTGTAACACTGCTATTAATCAGATATTTCTCAAAATGATAAATGTAAAACTGTGTCTATAACCAGGTTTCCATCCAAGGAGTTTTTGAAAAATATTTAAGCGCTTCAAATTTTTTACGATATAGGTGATGGAAATGCTAATTATCAATAAAATGCTGTACATGTCGGCATAATATTTTTCCGTTTAACTTAGCGTAAATTCCATATCGATACTTCAGATGTAGCAAAACTACATTGGAAACACTTTTGTCGGAAAAAAAGGCTTTTGCAAATAAATGCTCCATGCTACTAAAAGGGTACCTGAACTCCCTCCACATCAACTGTAGCCTGGGAATGTCTCTCAGGATGTCTAAATAATACAAAAACCGCAAGGTAATTTACTGTACCAGTCAAAATATTTAAAAAACCGTGTGTTTAGTTATCTAAACATTTTTTCTTATTATTAAATGGCAGATTTTTTAGCATATAGAAATTCTCTCTAATATTATTTTTTTTTGATTAACGTTATTTTGTATTAATAATTTCAATTTTAATTAAAACCTTGGAAACAGGTTACAGTACTAATTCAGTTTTTCGCACTGAGAAGGGGTTGAAAGAGACCTGTACAGATCGATGCTGCAAACAAGCGCATCTGGCACAAGTGACAATTTCCGATTGCACCTGTCATCAAAGGGGCTTGGAGAAAAAGATGTCCCAATTAATGTAATCGTAACCTTCCATCGGGAAGAAAAAGGCACTGCGGCCACCCAGCCCCACCGACATCTGTGGACAAGATGCATCAAGGAATTCGTATGAATTCTTGGCCTCCCACAGTCAGAAGTCTGATATAACTGCATTAATTTTTCTTTAATAGCGGTCATAGCATATAACATGATGTATTTTTACTAACCCCAAAGTTATATAAAAAGTCTGAATAATTTTCCATTTTTTTTGTTCTTTGTTTAGTGGAGGAGGTGTACGTGAAAACAAAAGGTAGATAATTTGGCACACAAAATTATTATGGCGACTCAAGCAGATTTTTTTCGATACAACAAAACTTGCAACAGTTCGTTTTGGGGTGATGTCATCGCGCAACCCCATTTTATCGATAAAACCCAGTTGGATGGAAACAGGTTGGAGAAAGCAAATTTCGACATTTTTTCACGATATTCTGTTTGTCGAAAAATAAATGTTGCAAAAACTGGATGAAACTTGGCTTATTAAATCGAAGGAAAAGTCAAGCAAACCTTTGTCACACTACATGGAGGTAGATAAATTATTACCAAGAGGGTTTGACACTTGGTAGAAACATTAAAATAATATTTAAAGGTAGGAAAACCCTTTTTTTATTATATTTAATGCCATTTAAATTAAATGTATGCACTTTTTCACAGTGAATGTCTGAAATGAGGGGTGGGGGTGTAACATTACCTTTGTGTACTTGTCCCTGTCTGCATCTTTCTTGACTTTATGTCACTCATGTATATTTATCCACGCTTTTTTCTTGAGCTACAATGGAATGACCTTTACCTCACAGAGGGTGTTCTCACTAAGCAGAGAAACCATGGAAAAGTTTCTTGATTTAAGATCAGAAATCAAAATATTTATAAAAAAGAATAAAAAAATATTTTCAAACATTGCAGATAACAACGGGTTGTTGATTTCCTATTTCCTTGTGTAAATAACAGGAACTGAATGCATTTAATCTTAAGTTGCAAGGTCCAGTCAGCTGATTACAGTAACATACAGCACTGTGAAAGCATTTATTATCAAAATTAAACTTTGGAAAAGACAATTTTAAGGGAACAACTTTTCTCAATTCCCAGCATGCCTATCCTTGTTACAAAATATTCAAAGTCATTGGGAGAAGGGTATACTGCTACCATAGAAGTGGTAGCACTATACCCTTTGATCCACTGTTGTCAGTACTACACAATGTCACTTTTAAACTGTTTGAAGACACTTTCTGTCAGTGTTTCTAATCAGCATCAATGGAACTAATTGACTGTCATTGAACAGTCAGCTAAAGCTTTAATTCAGGGTGGAACAAGGTGGGATTAGACAGATTCTTTGAGAAATAAGTCATTTTCAGAATATCTACTGTGGAAAAATAAAATCAGTTATTGATCAATCTGGTGTACGTGACAAGGGCCACAAAAGTCTGTCTCCCACAAATGCAGCTTCTTTTTTTTCTAACAAACAAGAAGTTAAAAGTGCCCAACTGATGACCTTTAAAATTGTGAAACTCGAACCAAACAAAATTATTGTAAAGATGTAATGTCTTGAAATTCTTGTCAACAAAGTCAAAAGGTCAAATTTTGCTTAGCCTTATAAAGATTTGGGACACCGACTTTTGGGGCAGATGAAGGGCAGGTGTCCTAGGACTCTTCTCTGTCATTCTTACCTTTGCCTGGTGTATTAATAAAATATTTTTACTAACTTTAATTATACCCTTCTGTCTTCAGTCACAAAAAACGACACTAGAGAAAAAAGTGTCCACAGTTTTCTGGCCCAACGTGGGGCAGGAGCGGCCGGCTGACCCCTCGGGGAGATCTCAGCGATCTGTCTTCTTAAAGCAGACTCCAACTAATGCACCGCAGAGAGTAAGCAGCTCCGATAAAAGTTGGACTGCCCTGTCCTGAGACGACTCCTCGTGAGGAGTCCCCGGTCCCCTTTCTGGTACAACCACGGTGACTGAGAAGGATTTTCCTGACAGAGCTGACTAACACCCAGGCTGGGGTAAGTAACGGAGGTTTCCCGTAAAGATAAGCTGGGGGGGCTTGCTGTGGAGTATAAAAGTGACTGGGAATAGTAAATGGAAAAGAAAACTTGTTTTGTCACCCTGTTGGGAAAAGATAGTATAGAACACTATCCTCTGGGAATTAAAAAGGGGATTTAGGACGGACCCGGTGCGGCACACCCAAAAACCCCGACAAATCTATTGGACAGAGGGATAGAGCATAGAATAGAGGAATAACAGTTTAAATAAAACAAGGGAGTAATAAAAGACTACTAGAAATAAATGCTTTCACCGTGCACTGTGACAGTAACATAGGAAATAGTATATATACTTTCTCTGGGTTATATTAAAGGACGTTAGGGTGAGGGGCCACTAGCATTCCAATAGTTCATCGGACAGGGGCAGTAGGACAAGGATAGAAAGGTAAATCTGGCACAGGGCGGGGGAAAAGAAAAGGAAAATGGGACACAAAACCCAGAAGCCTCCCAAACCCGGCGCCCGGGGTTGAAGTCTTTTATGCTGGAAGGATTGTTTCGAGGATCGCAGAGCTGCACAAAAAGGGTCACCTAGAGTTAATGAGAAAAGACCCGTTATATCCCACTTGTTCCTCCACCTTTCCTACACCATCCACATCCACAGCCCCCCCTTTCCCTCCTCCCACCTCCAGCGCCCACGCACCAGAATTAAAAGATGATCCCTTGGGGTCTGGTTTCTTTGAAGAATATCATTATGACCCCTCATTACACACTGATCCGGGAATGACAAAAGAAACGAATGGGTTGGGCAGGTGGGTTTCACGATCCTAGAACCTCCATTTCAAGCACTAGAAGTCAAACCCTATTCCTTCAGCCCCTAATAAAAACCACCACCTTTCAATCCCTTAAAGTCCCCAAACCCACAGGCCCCTTTTGGGAATGCCCCTGATTGAGATCCCAAAACCCCCCAAACATGATTCAATGCAACCTGCAGGAGCTTAAAAACCCCCACTACTGTAATGATACATCGTAACTGAGAATTCAAGAGCTAAAGGGGCGTTGTGTCCAATTGCCTGATCCCAAAGTCATGGTGTGTTTAAAAATTCATAGAACAATTACAGCAGCTGTATGATATGTATGCTTAATGCCACAGAATGGACTCGGGGTGCTGTGGAGAAAGCTTCACCACATGGGAGACTGTCAATCTGGACAGCATAAGGAACCGGCAGGGGCAGTTGCCTCGGGCCGGATGAAGGCCCCTTTATTACATTGGGAACATGTTAAAATAATATTAAGGACAAGTATAAAAAGGCAGAGACTGGTTTTTTATCTCGGCTCCCAACAGAAAAAAATGAGACAGTAGATGAATGGGCACACTGAATTTAAGATTTAAATGGAAACACATCCGGCCTTGAAAACCCAGCAACCGAACTTAAAACTGCAGTTCCTCTTTTTGTTTCCGGACTTAGAAGCGACATTCAAAACAAAGGATCCTGTATTAGATGGGGAGGCTGCGCGTTTGAGGAAGTAAACGTCACGCAGTGCATGCTGAACAACAGAGCAAGCAGAAAGGTCAGACACCCAGACAAAGCTGATTGCAGCACAAATGAACTTTTAAACACTGGTGGGGCCACTCCCGGCAGAAGTTGTGGACGTGGAGGATTTTTCCGGGACAAGGTGTGGGGGGGCGAGGTTGGATATATGACCTAATCCAAGTGGATCATCCACTCAGCTGCCTCCCCTCCAGACCCAAACGCTCACCATGCCTTTTACGGTGTGAAATGGACACCTGCCCATTGCCCTCCAAGTGCCCACCCTCCTCCACCACCTGAACAATTTGATGTTTCTGGACATAGGAACAGGATCCCCAGCCCCTCTTAACCCACCTTGCTCACCCAAAATTTTGGGACTGATCCATTATTGACTTTGTGGCTGGTGAATGGCACTGAAACTGTTTTCCTCGGACACAGGAGCCACGCTCAGCCCCGCTGAAGGAGATCCCTGCCTCAAGAGATTCTTTAGTTCAGTTGCTTTCCCAGTGTTTCCCACTTAACACACCGATTTCTTTTAAATCAGCTCTGCCCAGTTAACCTCTTGGGAAAGGGGATCTCATGACAAAACTTTCTCTCCCCATTTCAATGAAATGTTTCCCCACACACCATCCTTCTTAAAGCCCTTTCACTCTTTTCCCCTCCTGCTTGTTTCCCAATCTCCAAGCCCCTGACACCCCATTACTGCCCAGTTTTTCCCCTTAGAAGTAGACACCTTGGCTAGAATCTTTTCTTTCTTCAGGAACCTGCCTGAAACCCTTCACACCCCCTGCATTTTCATTTCCTCCACAAAGCGACTTGTACATCTTACATGTGCACAGGTATTTTTTATCTCGGGGATCAGTGTCTCATATTTCTTTAGCTAAATAAAAGCACTGTCCATTGGGTGAAATCGGATCATGGGTAGAACAATGTCTTAATAGAACAGACTGGTTACATGTTGCTTCAGGTGTTTTGATACCTCAGACATTTAATAACCAAGTTGTGCTTCAAACTGATTTTTAGTACATCGTACATTATGCTGCACTTCCCTTTCTCGTTGTCATTGCAAACTACTTCCCTTCTTGGCTCTCAGCGCCCTGACTTTTTGTGGTCTCAGGGTAAAATGATTATGGAAGGATAGCCCATTGTGAGCCTCTGTGATCTACCCAAATCTTCTTTCCGCCCGCACTGCCCAGTATCCTTGTCTCCCGAAGCGAGGCTGGCATCTCCGCCTACTTTCCCGATCTTGGGCGCGGTTGTGATTTTTCCCAAATAAATATTCCCCAGTTAATTCTCCTTTTTACCTGTAAAAAGGCTGAGTTCATGGCGTTTGTTCAAGACTTCGAAAAAGTAAATGCTGCAATCTTTCCTAGGGCTCCTTTTGCAATCCTTCCACTATTCTTTCTGCAACCCCTCCCTCTGCTCGTTATTTTTCAGTAATTGATTTAGCCAATGCTTTCTTCTCTATCCCCGACACCCTGACTCCAATTCTGGTTTGCTTTTACTTTTCAAAGCCGCCGTTGGACATGGTGTGTATGGACAAGCCTTGCTCAAAATTTAGAAGGGTTCTGGCCAGACCGGGAGTACATTAATACAGTATGTAGATGATATTATGTTATGCAGTGCTACTGAAGAAGATTGTGTGAAAACACCTAAAAACTACTGCAGTTTCTGGGGACAATGGACATAAGTTTCAAAGGGTAAATTCAATTAATTCAAACAACTGTAAAATATTTAGGTCATGACATCACAAATGGAACAAGAGCTCTTCTAAACGATCGATAACACCATTCAAAATCTTCCCAGACCTGTCACAAAACAACAGGTTATGTCTGTATTGGCATTCTGGGTTACTGCCGGCAATGGATTTTGAATTTCACTGAAAGACACAGCCGTTTCAAAATTTAGCAAACACCCTGGCCTTCCTTTCTGGTCAGGTGCAATGGACCGCAGGCTGGGGAAGGCTCCTTGTGACAAAAATGCACTTTTGTGGGGCCAGCCTTGGGCCTTCAGACTTTTCTCGCCTTCACTCTGTTGGACAAAAGGGGATATATGAATGCAGTTTTAACACAATTACATGGGGATAAAAAGGGCCCAAAAGCTTATTTTGAAAAATTGGATCCTGTGGTAGCACTTCCCTGCCTTAGGGCTGTGGCTGCCACAACAGAAGCTGTGCTAGCCAGACAGATATGTGCTCATGAGCCCCTAACAGTAAAGGTGCCTCACGCGTACATTTCCCTTTTAGTACAGGCTAAGACCTCCACCACTACTGCTAGGAATACACTATCAGAATGTACTCTTTTACTTTGTCAAACGTCACATTGAAAGATGCTCCCCTTTAAATCCAGCACCCTGTTGCCAACAAATAACGATGGCGAACCGTAAATGCCATACAGAAATAGCAAAGGTTGTAAAGCCTAGAATAGATCTACAGGAAACACCATTAGAAATTGGAGAAAATATTTTTTTAGACGGATGTTCTTTGGCGATTGGAAAAGGGGCACCTCAACTAATTACGCAGTGGTCCAAGGGGGCCCTGCTGAAAACAAATCAATTTCATCAAGTTTAAGTGCACAAGCAGCTGAATTAATAGGGTCACCCCAGCATGCCAGCTGTCTGAAGGAAAAATCATAACAATTTATACAGATTCCAGATATGCCTTTGGGGTCTGCCATGATCATGGGGCATTATGGAAATTGAGGGGGTTAAAAACCAGTACTGCAAGCCCATCCAACATCAAAAGTTAATCGAATCCCCCTTGAAGCCATAACTAAACCATCAAAACCCAGCATTGTTAAATGTCAAGCTTTACACAGGAAAACAGGACCCTGTCAGAAAGGAAATGAATTGGCAGATTACTTTGCTAAAAGGCTGCATACAGTAACACACCAACCTTTATTCCAACAGGGAAAAGACAAGACCTGATAATCAAATTATTTCTTTACAGAGTCAGCCACGGACATTTAAAAGAAAAAAAGGTCCAAAAAAGGATCCCCCTCTGATGGAGTCTGGACTCATCAGCAAACTAACAAACCTTTTCTCCCAAAGCTTCTTTTCAGGTATGGCAAAAAAGCCCATGGCCCCCGACCATGCTGGGAAAGATGCCTAGTTCAAGATGTTGAAAACATTGGGAAGCTGAGCTTCTACATATGCAAACAATTCTGAGACGCTGTGCATTGGGCAAAAGTTTAATGGAAAAGGCATCGATCGCCCCTTACTCCTAACCAATGGGTCCGTTTTAACACTCAAAAGGATTTTATTGAATAATTCAAAAGGGTTTCGATATGCCGGGTTTCGTGTTTCTCGAGGGAAACTTTCCTTCAAAACACAATGATGCCAAAACGTTCTAAAGCACTAATTAAAGATTTTTCCAAGATGGGCATCCAAAAATACAGAAGATAAGTATCACTTTTAATTCCATTATAAATGAATTGACTACCTGGCTACAGATCAATGTACATCATTACTGCAATACCATCCAAAGTTGGTATTTAAAGTGCAATGCACCCTAAAAACTAAGCTTGCAAAAAATTTTTGAACAAACCAATTTATCCTGGCCAGAGCTTACCCTGGCTTTAAGGATTGAGGGCGACATCGGGATGGGGCTATCGCCGTTTTAAATTCTGACGGGCACCCATGCTGCATGGGTTTTAGGAAATGTGAACCTGCATCCGTGGACAATGATCTTCTCTCTAGTCTTACAGGCCTCGGTCCCTGAAGGAAGTCCACGAGCAGGTTAATCAGGCTTGGAGAACCAGCCTCCATCTAAAGACTCACGATTCTCTTGGGGACCTGGATCCTGGTTGAGACACCGAGGAAACGGCATCGCCAGGTGGAGGACCGTTAAGTTCTTCTGTCCACACCACGCTGTAAAGGTTGAAGGATTGCCGCCTGGGTTCACGCCGACTGCAAAGATGGCACCATAATATACTTCTCGTTGTTTTTTTTTCCATTATCCACTTCACGGGTGACACTGACTTTCCAGGTGGGGGAAACTGCCTCATTCCAGGTTGACTTTTTTGCAATTGTTCCCGTACTGGCAGACAGGAGCAATGGAATGGCCTGGACAAATATGTCTGTGTGAGCTACCCGGTTTATGACCCTTTATAAGTTTTGCTTCATCTGACTCTGAATGTGGCTTGGAGTGATGTGTTTGCAAACACAGGACCCAAAAGACTGGGGTTATGAACCCTGGCAGGCTACTCAGTATGGTAAAGACTCGATTCTCTATTTTAAAGGGACACCCTCATGAATTGCTGAGAATCATTGTAACCCATTAATCATTACTCTAAAGAATCCTTCTTTGCATGATTCAGGAACTTATGTCTTAGCTGCATATGCAAGTGGTCATGATCCCGAGGACTTTTTCAAATTAAGGTAACCCTGCCTCTCCTCTGTCCCCTTCCTACTCAGTTTTTTACTACTGCATCCTGGAAGGAAAAACCCTAGTCCAGGCTTTGAATCTAAACCACCTTAACGCAATTCTCAGTAGAAACTGGTTATGGAGACCAGAATAGATGGTTGCAGTGGGTAATCTATTCAGCAAAACAGGTTAACCGTTTTACATTGCTATCTTGTCAGCTGCCGTTCTTCTTTAGCAACAGTCCTTTCCACTATCTAACATTTCTGACCCTACTGGTCTGCCTTGTCTTTCTACTTATTTACTACCTCCAAGACTTCTAATGATTCCAATTGCCTTTATCTGTTCTTTTCCCCCCTTCGTCATATGACTACCCCATGTTTCAGTCCCACAAGGAAATTTCACATGTTTTAAATCAAATGGAACTGCTTGTAGGAGAATTACCTTTTCCTTCTTGCCCAAACCTTCCATTCAATTCCCACCTCTTTTAATTCCACTCTTTCAAAATTTTGCTTTCCCAAACTACCCCCAGATCTGATATTTGGGGATGTGCCACAGGTCAAAACTGTTTGATATCTTGCCTTTCGATTTGGGCTGGCACTTGTGCCCTGTACACTAGTTATGCCCTTCGATTTTATCCTTACCCTCTTCACACCCCTGTTCACCCCCCAATTCCCAGCTCTCCACTTCCCCCGGCCAACTGTTCCCCCCCAGACCTTCCCAGTTTTCCCTACACTTGCCAGGGTATATATTGATTCTATAGGATTCCCCGAGGAGTCCCAGATAAGTTTAAACAAGGGATCAGGTAGCAGCTGGATTTGAATCTATCATACCTCAGATTGCCATTAATAAAAACGTGACTGGATTAATTACTTATATTATAACCAGCAGGGTTTTTTAATACTAGAAATGCTAGAAGGTATTCATGAACAATTAGATCGACCTCCTAATGACTTGGCAAAATCGTTTGGCCCTAGATTTTTTACTTCTTTAGAAAGGTGGAGTATGTGCTATGTTTGGTGATGCTTGTTGTACATATATCCCTAATAATACTGCACCTGATGGGTCCATTACTGAGCACTAGCCAGCCTAACATCTCTTTCCAATGAACTTGCACTAACTCAGGCATTTCTGACCTTTGGGATCGCTGGTTCATGTCCACCTTTGGGTCATTTGGGGCCAATGGCTAAAATCAGTATTTATTTCTTTTGGGAGTTGTATTCATTGTCCTTTACTTGTCGGATGTTGCATTGTTCCCCTTATTGCTATATAATATCAAATTTCATGCTTCATAGCAAGGCCTTTTGCTACCGAGGAACATATGCTCCAATTCCTCTTAAATTTTTCAAACCCTTTCCCCTCCTCCTCCTTCCCCATCCCTTACCTCCCCTTCTAAAATTTTCTTCACTATTTTATCATGCCCAGATTGATAAAAGGGGGGAAAGGGAAAAAAAAAAATCAGTTTTTGATCAATCTGGTTACGTGACAGGGGCCCCGAAAGTCTGTCTTAGAAATGCAGCTTTTTTTTCTAACAAACAGAATTACAAGTGCCCAACTGATGACCTTTAAAATTGTGTAACTGCTGATCCAAACAAAATTATTGTAAAGATGTAATGTCTTGAAATTTTGTGCAACTAAAGTCATAAGGTCAAATTTTGCGCTTAGCCTTATAAAGATTTAGGACACCCACTTCTGGGCGGATGAAGGCATGTCCTAGGACTGTCTTCTCTGTCATTCTTACTTTTGCCTGGTGTGTTTAAAAAAATATTTTTACTAACTTTAATTATATCTCTTGTCTTCAGTCACAAAAAACGACACTAGAGAAAAAAGTGTCCACACTGCCTTCATTCTGTAACAATACTCTATAATGGTGTACACAATGGCCAAACTATTTCAACTACTGTAGCTGCTTTAACGTTGTTACTCAGTGCACCACTCAGAGTATGTTAACCCACTGTATCTGCTTGTTGAATCAAGCCATATAGCAGCTGATCGGAAAGCCTGGAGGACATTTATACAACACCCTGCAACCTTAGGAAACCCACCAACATCTGCATGGATTTCAATCACCATCACACAGTCTATTTAATCTTCTCCCATCTGGCAAACGCTTCATAGATTTTCCCGCATGGACCTCAAGGCTCAGAAATCAGTTTCATCACAACAGCTATAAACATAAATCAGTCCATGTGTTGTGAACAGATGCAAAGTTTGGTGAACTTTTGGTCGAAACCGATTGTAGGTTCCGAGACGTTTGTGAACCGAGGTTCCACTGTATATAATGCATGAATATTACTTTGCATGGGAAACAAGAGGGAAACAATTTTTCTTTATTCATAAATTTGTTTTTTTTCGCTATATCTGTTATGATTAGTAGTGATGAGTAAAATAGTTGTGCTGGCTTCCTTATCTACATGACATTGTAGTTTGAACTCAGAAATTTTGACATAGAGAGAGATCTGGTTTAGGTAATTGACTATGGTTGCAAAATAGGCTACAAGACAAATAACCAATTATTCATGGAATGAGTGACCAACAAAAGAGACTATCTTACACCGTTAGGGTGAGGGCATATCCTCTGGAGCCAAAATCTTCACCTCCTATTTCCCAGTGCAGAATCAATCAATCAGATGCAGAAAGTTAATGCCCATCATGAGGGCATGAGTATCCTAATTCCTATCTCTGATATTATTCCTGGAAGCCAAATGTTCTGGACTTCATTATCTTAAATTGCTAAAGATTTTTAATCATCACATTGAACAAATAATATAAAATTTGGTTATGTTTGCAATGGTGATTTATTTTATAAATACAAAAATGATCTTCTAGAGGGAAAAATGCATCAATAAAATAAAGTATTAATTTACTGTACCTGTGCTGAGTTTCATTTTATGAGGTTCAACCTCAAGATCCTTTTCCTAAGAAAACATAATTAAACATTATGCAGTACATGTCTCAAAATAAATTAGGTTTGTTTAAAAATCATACATTAACAAAATTTTAATTCCTAAATTTGCTATTCCTTTTGGTAAAACAAGTCAATAAAAGCAATTGAGCAGCATTTAAAAAAATTACAAGCTACAATATTTGTACAGTTTAATAGATTTAACTTGTCTGGACTGTTAATGTCAAAGTAACTTTGAAGTGGTTAGATGGTTATAAAATATACTTTCCGAAGCTGAGTAGTTTAAACCAAAGACACCAGTTTAGGAGAAGAACTCAAGACATCTGTGAGCATGCTGGTGAAATGTTATTGTTTCAGGTTACTTTGTGACTCAGGGCCTGGGAACTTCAGAAGTCAACTGTGAACCTGCCTCATATCAAAGTATGCTTA
>NW_024379428.1:0-63010 GCF_016835505.1 Polypterus senegalus
CCTTGTTTTCCACCAGGAAACTGTTCAAAACAGTTCATTTCTGTAAAAACTATGTCGCAGATGTGTTTCAAGTGGTTTCACAACATAGAAGTTAAGACTCATTGAGTTTCACTCAACTTCAGTTTTGCCCAATGCAAGTTAATGGGGATTTCAAAAGTGAGTTTGAGATGTTGAAGTGCACTTTGAAAACAGTTGGGAAACCATCCAAACAGTTCTTAACCATAAGGGTACTGGGGATTTCATCATTTAGAACTGCTTTTACCAGAGTATTTTGACTTTACACAGCGTTAGAGTTGAAGGTAACCTTATTTCACCATAAACGCTTCAGGGCCTGAAAATCACTTTGTGTACACATGTGTGACGCCTTGTTTTCCACCAGGAAACTGTTCAAAACAGTTCATTTCTGTAAAAACTATGTCGCAGATGTGTTTCAAGTGGTTTCACAACATAGAAGTTAAGACTCATTGAGTTTCACTCAACTTCAGTTTTGCCCAATGCAAGTCAAAGGATTTCAAAAGTGAGTTTGAGATGTTGAAGTGCACTTTGAAAACAGTTGGGAAACCATCCAAACAGTTCTTAACCATAAGGGTACTGGGGATTTCATCATTTAGAACTGCTTTTACCAGAGTATTTTGACTTTACACAGAGTTAGAGTTGAAGGTAACCTTATTTCACCATAACGCTTTTCAGGGCCTGAAAACAACTTTGTGTACACATGTGTGACGCCTTGTTTTCCACCAGGAAACTGTTCAAAACAGTTCATTTCTGTAAAAACTATGTCGCAGATGTGTTTCAAGTGGTTTCACAACATAGAAGTTAAGACTCATTGAGTTTCACTCAACTTCAGTTTTGCCCAATGCAAGTTAATGGGGATTTCAAAAGTGAGTTTGAGATGTTGAAGTGCACTTTGAAAAACAGTTGGGAAACCATCCAAACAGTTCTTAACCATAAGGGTACTGGGGATTTCATCATTTAGAACTGCTTTTACCAGAGTATTTTGACTTTACACAGCGTTAGAGTTGAAGGTAACCTTATTTCACCATAACGCGTTTCAGGGCCTGAAAATAACTTTGTGTACACATGTGTGACGCCTTGTTTTCCACCAGGAAACTGTTCAAAACAGTTCATTTCTGTAAAAACTATGTCGCAGATGTGTTTCAAGTGGTTTCACAACATAGAAGTTAAGACTCATTGAGTTTCACTCAACTTCAGTTTTGCCCAATGCAAGTCAAAGGATTTCAAAAGTGAGTTTGAGATGTTGAAGTGCACTTTGAAAACAGTTGGGAAACCATCCAAACAGTTCTTAACCATAAGGGTACTGGGGATTTCATCATTTAGAACTGCTTTTACCAGAGTATTTTGACTTTACACAGAGTTAGAGTTGAAGGTAACCTTATTTCACCATAAACTTTCAGGGCCTGAAAATAACTTTGTGTACACATGTGTGACGCCTTGTTTTCCACCAGGAAACTGTTCAAAACAGTTCATTTCTGTAAAAACTATGTCGCAGATGTGTTTCAAGTGGTTTCACAACATAGAAGTTAAGACTCATTGAGTTTCACTCAACTTCAGTTTTGCCCAATGCAAGTCAATGGGATTTCAAAAGTGAGTTTGAGATGTTGAAGTGCACTTTGAAAACAGTTGGGAAACCATCCAAACAGTTCTTAACCATAAGGGTACTGGGGATTTCATCATTTAGAACTGCTTTTACCAGAGTATTTTGACTTTACACAGCGTTAGAGTTGAAGGTAACCTTATTTCACCATAACGCTTTCAGGGCCTGAAAATAACTTTGTGTACACATGTGTGACGCCTTGTTTTCCACCAGGAAACTGTTCAAAACAGTTCATTTCTGTAAAAACTATGTCGCAGATGTGTTTCAAGTGGTTTCACAACATAGAAGTTAAGACTCATTGAGTTTCACTCAACTTCAGTTTTGCCCAATGCAAGTTCAATAGGATTTCAAAAGTGAGTTTGAGATGTTGAAGTGCACTTTGAAAACAGTTGGGAAACCATCCAAACAGTTCTTAACCATAAGGGTACTGGGGATTTCATCATTTAGAACTGCTTTTACCAGAGTATTTTGACTTTACACAGAGTTAGAGTTGAAGGTAACCTTATTTCACCATAACGCTTTCAGGGCCTGAAAATAACTTTGTGTACACATGTGTGACGCCTTGTTTTCCACCAGGAAACTGTTCAAAACAGTTCATTTCTGTAAAAACTATGTCGCAGATGTGTTTCAAGTGGTTTCACAACATAGAAGTTAAGACTCATTGAGTTTCACTCAACTTCAGTTTTGCCCAATGCAAGTCAATGGGATTTCAAAAGTGAGTTTGAGATGTTGAAGTGCACTTTGAAAACAGTTGGGAAACCATCCAAACAGTTCTTAACCATAAGGGTACTGGGGATTTCATCATTTAGAACTGCTTTTACCAGAGTATTTTGACTTTACACAGCGTTAGAGTTGAAGGTAACCTTATTTCACCATAACGCGTTTCAGGGCCTGAAAATCACTTTGTGTACACATGTGTGACGCCTTGTTTTCCACCAGGAAACTGTTCAAAACAGTTCATTACTGTAAAAACTATGTCGCAGATGTGTTTCAAGTGGTTTCACAACATAGAAGTTAAGACTCATTGAGTTTCACTCAACTTCAGTTTTTGCCCAATGCAAGTTAATAGGATTTCAAAAGTGAGTTTGAGATGTTGAAGTGCACTTTGAAAACAGTTGGGAAACCATCCAAACAGTTCTTAACCATAAGGGTACTGGGGATTTCATCATTTAGAACTGCTTTTACCAGAGTATTTTGACTTTACACAGCGTTAGAGTTGAAGGTAACCTTATTTCACCATAACGAGCTTCAGGGCCTGAAAATAACTTTGTGTACACATGTGTGACGCCTTGTTTTCCACCAGGAAACTGTTCAAAACAGTTCATTTCTGTAAAAACTATGTCGCAGATGTGTTTCAAGTGGTTTCACAACATAGAAGTTAAGACTCATTGAGTTTCACTCAACTTCAGTTTTGCCCAATGCAACTCAATAGGATTTCAAAAGTGAGTTTGAGATGTTGAAGTGCACTTTGAAAACAGTTGGGAAACCATCCAAACAGTTCTTAACCATAAGGGTACTGGGGATTTCATCATTTAGAACTGCTTTTACCAGAGTATTTTGACTTTACACAGCGTTAGAGTTGAAGGTAACCTTATTTCACCATAACGCTTCAGGGCCTGAAAATCACTTTGTGTACACATGTGTGACGCCTTGTTTTCCACCAGGAAACTGTTCAAAACAGTTCATTTCTGTAAAAACTATGTCGCAGATGTGTTTCAAGTGGTTTCACAACATAGAAGTTAAGACTCATTGAGTTTCACTCAACTTCAGTTTTGCCCAATGCAAGTCAATAGGATTTCAAAAGTGAGTTTGAGATGTTGAAGTGCACTTTGAAAACAGTTGGGAAACCATCCAAACAGTTCTTAACCATAAGGGTACTGGGGATTTCATCATTTAGAACTGCTTTTACCAGAGTATTTTGACTTTACACAGCGTTAGAGTTGAAGGTAACCTTATTTCACCATAACGCGAAACAGGGCCTGAAAATAACTTTGTGTACACATGTGTGACGCCTTGTTTTCCACCAGGAAACTGTTCAAAACAGTTCATTTCGGTAAAAAACTATGTCGCAGAAGTGTTTCAAGTGGTTTCACAACATAGAAGTTAAGACTCATTGAGTTTCACTCAACTTCAGTTTTGCCCAATGCAAGTCAATAGGGATTTCAAAAGTGAGTTTGAGATGTTGAAGTGCACTTTGAAAACAGTTGGGAAACCATCCAAACAGTTCTTAACCATAAGGGTACTGGGGATTTCATCATTTAGAACTGCTCTTACCAGAGTATTTTGACTTTACACAGAGTTAGAGTTGAAGGTAACCTTATTTCACCATAACGCTTTTCAGGGCCTGAAAATAACTTTGTGTACACATGTGTGACGCCTTGTTTTCCACCAGGAAACTGTTCAAAACAGTTCATTTCTGTAAAAACTATGTCGCAGATGTGTTTCAAGTGGTTTCACAACATAGAAGTTAAGACTCATTGAGTTTCACTCAACTTCAGTTTTGCCCAATGCAAGTCAATAGGATTTCAAAAGTGAGTTTGAGATGTTGAAGTGCACTTTGAAAACAGTTGGGAAACAATCCAAACAGTTCTTAACCATAAGGGTACTGGGGATTTCATCATTTAGAACTGCTTTTACCAGAGTATTTTGACTTTACACAGCGTTAGAGTTGAAGGTAACCTTATTTCACCATAACGCGATTCAGGGCCTGAAAATAACTTTGTGTACACATGTGTGACGCCTTGTTTTCCACCAGGAAACTGTTCAAAACAGTTCATTTCGGTAAAAAACTATGTCGCAGAAGTGTTTCAAGTGGTTTCACAACATAGAAGTTAAGACTCATTGAGTTTCACTCAACTTCAGTTTTGCCCAATGCAAGTTCAAAGGGATTTCAAAAGTGAGTTTGAGATGTTGAAGTGCACTTTGAAAACAGTTGGGAAACCATCCAAACAGTTCTTAACCATAAGGGTACTGGGGATTTCATCATTTAGAACTGCTTTTACCAGAGTATTTTGACTTTCCACAGAGTTAGAGTTGAAGGTAACCTAAATTCACCATAACGCTTTCAGGGCCTGAAAATAACTTTGTGTACACATGTGTGACGCCTTGTTTTCCACCAGGAAACTGTTCAAAACAGTTCATTTCTGTAAAAACTATGTCGCAGATGTGTTTCAAGTGGTTTCACAACATAGAAGTTAAGACTCATTGAGTTTCACTCAACTTCAGTTTTGCCCAATGCAAGTTAATGGGGATTTCAAAAGTGAGTTTGAGATGTTGAAGTGCACTTTGAAAACAGTTGGGAAACCATCCAAACAGTTCTTAACCATAAGGGTACTGGGGATTTCATCATTTAGAACTGCTTTTACCAGAGTATTTTGACTTTACACAGCGTTAGAGTTGAAGGTAACCTTATTTCACCATAACGCTTTCAGGGCCTGAAAATCACTTTGTGTACACATGTGTGACGCCTTGTTTTCCACCAGGAAACTGTTCAAAACAGTTCATTTCTGTAAAAACTATGTCGCAGATGTGTTTCAAGTGGTTTCACAACATAGAAGTTAAGACTCATTGAGTTTCACTCAACTTCAGTTTTGCCCAATGCAAGTTAATAGGATTTCAAAAGTGAGTTTGAGATGTTGAAGTGCACTTTGAAAACAGTTGGGAAACCATCCAAACAGTTCTTAACCATAAGGGTACTGGGGATTTCATCATTTAGAACTGCTTTTACCAGAGTATTTTGACTTTACACAGCGTTAAGTTGAAGGTAAACTTATTTCACCATAACGCGATTCAGGGCCTGAAAATAACTTTGTGTACACATGTGTGACGCCTTGTTTTCCACCAGGAAACTGTTCAAAACAGTTCATTTCTGTAAAAACTATGTCGCAGATGTGTTTCAAGTGGTTTCACAACATAGAAGTTAAGACTCATTGAGTTTCACTCAACTTCAGTTTTGCCCAATGCAACTCAATAGGATTTCAAAAGTGAGTTTGAGATGTTGAAGTGCACTTTGAAAACAGTTGGGAAACCATCCAAACAGTTCTTAACCATAAGGGTACTGGGGATTTCATCATTTAGAACTGCTTTTACCAGAGTATTTTGACTTTACACAGAGTTAGAGTTGAAGGTAACCTTATTTCACCATAACGCTTTCAGGGCCTGAAAATAACTTTGTGTACACATGTGTGACGCCTTGTTTTCCACCAGGAAACTGTTCAAAACAGTTCATTTCTGTAAAAACTATGTCGCAGATGTGTTTCAAGTGGTTTCACAACATAGAAGTTAAGACTCATTGAGTTTCACTCAACTTCAGTTTTGCCCAATGCAACTCAATAGGATTTCAGAACTGCTTTTACCAGAGTATTTTGACTTTACACAAACTTTGTGTACACATGTGTGACGCCTTGTTTTCCACCAGGAAACTGTTCAAAACAGTTCATTTCTGTAAAAACTATGTCGCAGATGTGTTTCAAAAGACTCATTGAGTTTCACTCAACTTCAGTTTTGTCCAATGCAAGTTAATGGGGATTTCAAAAGTGAGTTTGAGATGTTGAAGTGCACTTTGAAAACAGTTGGGAAACCATCCAAACAGTTCTTAACCATAAGGGTACTGGGGATTTCATCATTTAGAACTGCTTTTACCAGAGTATTTTGACTTTACACAGCGTTAGAGTTGAAGGTAACCTTATTTCACCATAACGCTTTCAGGGCCTGAAAATAACTTTGTGTACACATGTGTGACGCCTTGTTTTCCACCAGGAAACTGTTCAAAACAGTTCATTTCTGTAAAAACTATGTCGCAGATGTGTTTCAAGTGGTTTCACAACATAGAAGTTAAGACTCATTGAGTTTCACTCAACTTCAGTTTTGCCCAATGCAAGTTAATGGGATTTCAAAAGTGAGTTTGAGATGTTGAAGTGCACTTTGAAAACAGTTGGGAAACCATCCAAACAGTTCTTAACCATAAGGGTACTGGGGATTTCATCATTTAGAACTGCTTTTACCAGAGTATTTTGACTTTACACAGCGTTAGAGTTGAAGGTAAACTTATTTCACCATAACGCGATTCAGGGCCTGAAAATAACTTTGTGTACACATGTGTGACGCCTTGTTTTCCACCAGGAAACTGTTCAAAACAGTTCATTTCGGTAAAAAACTATGTCGCAGAAGTGTTTCAAGTGGTTTCACAACATAGAAGTTAAGACTCATTGAGTTTCACTCAACTTCAGTTTTTGCCCAATGCAAGTCAATAGGATTTCAAAAGTGAGTTTGAGATGTTGAAGTGCACTTTGAAAACAGTTGGGAAACCATCCAAACAGTTCTTAACCATAAGGGTACTGGGGATTTCATCATTTAGAACTGCTTTTACCAGAGTATTTTGACTTTACACAGAGTTAGAGTTGAAGGTAACCTTATTTCACCATAACGCTTTCAGGGCCTGAAAATAACTTTGTGTACACATGTGTGACGCCTTGTTTTCCACCAGGAAACTGTTCAAAACAGTTCATTTCTGTAAAAACTATGTCGCAGATGTGTTTCAAGTGGTTTCACAACATAGAAGTTAAGACTCATTGAGTTTCACTCAACTTCAGTTTTGCCCAATGCAAGTTAATAGGGATTTCAAAAGTGAGTTTGAGATGTTGAAGTGCACTTTGAAAACAGTTGGGAAACCATCCAAACAGTTCTTAACCATAAGGGTACTGGGGATTTCATCATTTAGAACTGCTTTTACCAGAGTATTTTGACTTTACACAGCGTTAGAGTTGAAGGTAACCTTATTTCACCATAACGCTTTCAGGGCCTGAAAATAACTTTGTGTACACATGTGTGACGCCTTGTTTTCCACCAGGAAACTGTTCAAAACAGTTCATTTCTGTAAAAACTATGTCGCAGATGTGTTTCAAGTGGTTTCACAACATAGAAGTTAAGACTCATTGAGTTTCACTCAACTTCAGTTTTGCCCAATGCAAGTTAATAGGATTTCAAAAGTGAGTTTGAGATGTTGAAGTGCACTTTGAAAACAGTTGGGAAACCATCCAAACAGTTCTTAACCATAAGGGTACTGGGGATTTCATCATTTAGAACTGCTTTTACCAGAGTATTTTGACTTTACACAGCGTTAGAGTTGAAGGTAACCTTATTTCACCATAACGCTTTCAGGGCCTGAAAATAACTTTGTGTACACATGTGTGACGCCTTGTTTTCCACCAGGAAACTGTTCAAAACAGTTCATTTCTGTAAAAACTATGTCGCAGATGTGTTTCAAGTGGTTTCACAACATAGAAGTTAAGACTCATTGAGTTTCACTCAACTTCAGTTTTGCCCAATGCAAGTTAATGGGGATTTCAAAAGTGAGTTTGAGATGTTGAAGTGCACTTTGAAAACAGTTGGGAAACCATCCAAACAGTTCTTAACCATAAGGGTACTGGGGATTTCATCATTTAGAACTGCTTTTACCAGAGTATTTTGACTTTACACAGAGTTAGAGTTGAAGGTAACCTTATTTCACCATAACGCTTTCAGGGCCTGAAAATAACTTTGTGTACACATGTGTGACGCCTTGTTTTCCACCAGGAAACTGTTCAAAACAGTTCATTTCTGTAAAAACTATGTCGCAGATGTGTTTCAAGTGGTTTCACAACATAGAAGTTAAGACTCATTGAGTTTCACTCAACTTCAGTTTTGCCCAATGCAACTCAATAGGATTTCAAAAGTGAGTTTGAGATGTTGAAGTGCACTTTGAAAACAGTTGGGAAACCATCCAAACAGTTCTTAACCATAAGGGTACTGGGGATTTCATCATTTAGAACTGCTTTTACCAGAGTATTTTGACTTTACACAGCGTTAGAGTTGAAGGTAACCTTATTTCACCATAACGCTTTCAGGGCCTGAAAATAACTTTGTGTACACATGTGTGACGCCTTGTTTTCCACCAGGAAACTGTTCAAAACAGTTCATTTCTGTAAAAACTATGTCGCAGATGTGTTTCAAGTGGTTTCACAACATAGAAGTTAAGACTCATTGAGTTTCACTCAACTTCAGTTTTGCCCAATGCAAGTCAATAGGGATTTCAAAGTGAGTTTGAGATGTTGAAGTGCACTTTGAAAACAGTTGGGAAACCATCCAAACAGTTCTTAACAATAAGGGTACTGGGGATTTCATCATTTAGAACTGCTTTTACCAGAGTATTTTGACTTTACACAGAGTTAGAGTTGAAGGTAACCTATTTCACCATAACGCTTTCAGGGCCTGAAAATAACTTTGTGTACACATGTGTGACGCCTTGTTTTCCACCAGGAAACTGTTCAAAACAGTTCATTTCTGTAAAAACTATGTCGCAGATGTGTTTCAAGTGGTTTCACAACATAGAAGTTAAGACTCATTGAGTTTCACTCAACTTCAGTTTTGCCCAATGCAAGTCAATAGGATTTCAAAAGTGAGTTTGAGATGTTGAAGTGCACTTTGAAAACAGTTGGGAAACCATCCAAACAGTTCTTAACCATAAGGGTACTGGGGATTTCATCATTTAGAACTGCTTTTACCAGAGTATTTTGACTTTACACAGCGTTAGAGTTGAAGGTAACCTTATTTCACCATAACGCTTCAGGGCCTGAAAATAACTTTGTGTACACATGTGTGACGCCTTGTTTTCCACCAGGAAACTGTTCAAAACAGTTCATTTCTGTAAAAACTATGTCGCAGATGTGTTTCAAGTGGTTTCACAACATAGAAGTTAAGACTCATTGAGTTTCACTCAACTTCAGTTTTGCCCAATGCAAGTTAATGGGGATTTCAAAAGTGAGTTTGAGATGTTGAAGTGCACTTTGAAAACAGTTGGGAAACCACCCAAACAGTTCTTAACCATAAGGGTACTGGGGATTTCATCATTTAGAACTGCTTTTACCAGAGTATTTTGACTTTACACAGCGTTAGAGTTGAAGGTAACCTTATTTCACCATAACGCTTCAGGGCCTGAAAATCACTTTGTGTACACATGTGTGACGCCTTGTTTTCCACCAGGAAACTGTTCAAAACAGTTCATTTCTGTAAAAACTATGTCGCAGATGTGTTTCAAGTGGTTTCACAACATAGAAGTTAAGACTCATTGAGTTTCACTCAACTTCAGTTTTGCCCATGCAAGTTAATGGGGATTTCAAAAGTGAGTTTGAGATGTTGAAGTGCACTTTGAAAACAGTTGGGAAACCATCCAAACAGTTCTTAACCATAAGGGTACTGGGGATTTCATCATTTAGAACTGCTTTTACCAGAGTATTTTGACTTTACACAGCGTTAGAGTTGAAGGTAACCTTATTTCACCATAACGCTTCAGGGCCTGAAAATCACTTTGTGTACACATGTGTGACGCCTTGTTTTCCACCAGGAAACTGTTCAAAACAGTTCATTTCTGTAAAAACTATGTCGCAGATGTGTTTCAAGTGGTTTCACAACATAGAAGTTAAGACTCATTGAGTTTCACTCAACTTCAGTTTTGCCCAATGCAAGTTCAATGGGATTTCAAGTGAGTTTGAGATGTTGAAGTGCACTTTGAAAACAGTTGGGAAACCATCCAAACAGTTCTTAACCATAAGGGTACTGGGGATTTCATCATTTAGAACTGCTTTTACCAGAGTATTTTGACTTTACACAGCGTTAGAGTTGAAGGTAACCTTATTTCACCATAACGCTTTCAGGGCCTGAAAATAACTTTGTGTACACATGTGTGACGCCTTGTTTTCCACCAGGAAACTGTTCAAAACAGTTCATTTCTGTAAAAACTATGTCGCAGATGTGTTTCAAGTGGTTTCACAACATAGAAGTTAAGACTCATTGAGTTTCACTCAACTTCAGTTTTGCCCAATGCAACTCAATAGGATTTCAAAAGTGAGTTTGAGATGTTGAAGTGCACTTTGAAAACAGTTGGGAAACCATCCAAACAGTTCTTAACCATAAGGGTACTGGGGATTTCATCATTTAGAACTGCTTTTACCAGAGTATTTTGACTTTACACAGCGTTAGAGTTGAAGGTAACCTTATTTCACCATAACGCGCTTCAGGGCCTGAAAATAACTTTGTGTACACATGTGTGACGCCTTGTTTTCCACCAGGAAACTGTTCAAAACAGTTCATTTCTGTAAAAACTATGTCGCAGATGTGTTTCAAGTGGTTTCACAACATAGAAGTTAAGACTCATTGAGTTTCACTCAACTTCAGTTTTGCCCAATGCAAGTTAATGGGGATTTCAAAAGTGAGTTTGAGATGTTGAAGTGCACTTTGAAAACAGTTGGGAAACCATCCAAACAGTTCTTAACCATAAGGGTACTGGGGATTTCATCATTTAGAACTGCTTTTACCAGAGTATTTTGACTTTACACAGCGTTAGAGTTGAAGGTAACCTTATTTCACCATAACGCTTCAGGGCCTGAAAATAACTTTGTGTACACATGTGTGACGCCTTGTTTTCCACCAGGAAACTGTTCAAAACAGTTCATTTCTGTAAAAACTATGTCGCAGATGTGTTTCAAGTGGTTTCACAACATAGAAGTTAAGACTCATTGAGTTTCACTCAACTTCAGTTTTGCCCAATGCAAGTCAATGGGATTTCAAAAGTGAGTTTGAGATGTTGAAGTGCACTTTGAAAAACAGTTGGGAAACCATCCAAACAGTTCTTAACCATAAGGGTACTGGGGATTTCATCATTTAGAACTGCTTTTACCAGAGTATTTTGACTTTACACAGCGTTAGAGTTGAAGGTAACCTTATTTCACCATAACGCGCTTCAGGGCCTGAAAATAACTTTGTGTACACATGTGTGACGCCTTGTTTTCCACCAGGAAACTGTTCAAAACAGTTCATTTCTGTAAAAACTATGTCGCAGATGTGTTTCAAGTGGTTTCACAACATAGAAGTTAAGACTCATTGAGTTTCACTCAACTTCAGTTTTGCCCAATGCAAGTTAATGGGATTTCAAAAGTGAGTTTGAGATGTTGAAGTGCACTTTGAAAACAGTTGGGAAACCATCCAAACAGTTCTTAACCATAAGGGTACTGGGGATTTCATCATTTAGAACTGCTTTTACCAGAGTATTTTGACTTTACACAGAGTTAGAGTTGAAGGTAACCTTATTTCACCATAACGCGCTTCAGGGCCTGAAAATCACTTTGTGTACACATGTGTGACGCCTTGTTTTCCACCAGGAAACTGTTCAAAACAGTTCATTTCTGTAAAAACTATGTCGCAGATGTGTTTCAAGTGGTTTCACAACATAGAAGTTAAGACTCATTGAGTTTCACTCAACTTCAGTTTTGCCCAATGCAAGTTAATGGGATTTCAAAAGTGAGTTTGAGATGTTGAAGTGCACTTTGAAAACAGTTGGGAAACCATCCAAACAGTTCTTAACCATAAGGGTACTGGGGATTTCATCATTTAGAACTGCTTTTACCAGAGTATTTTGACTTTACACAGCGTTAGAGTTGAAGGTAACCTTATTTCACCATAACGCGCTTCAGGGCCTGAAATAACTTTGTGTACACATGTGTGACGCCTTGTTTTCCACCAGGAAACTGTTCAAAACAGTTCATTTCTGTAAAAACTATGTCGCAGATGTGTTTCAAGTGGTTTCACAACATAGAAGTTAAGACTCATTGAGTTTCACTCAACTTCAGTTTTGCCCAATGCAAGTCAATAGGGATTTCAAAAGTGAGTTTGAGATGTTGAAGTGCACTTTGAAAACAGTTGGGAAACCATCCAAACAGTTCTTAACCATAAGGGTACTGGGGATTTCATCATTTAGAACTGCTTTTACCAGAGTATTTTGACTTTACACAGCGTTAGAGTTGAAGGTAACCTTATTTCACCATAACGCTTCAGGGCCTGAAAATAACTTTGTGTACACATGTGTGACGCCTTGTTTTCCACCAGGAAACTGTTCAAAACAGTTCATTTCTGTAAAAACTATGTCGCAGATGTGTTTCAAGTGGTTTCACAACATAGAAGTTAAGACTCATTGAGTTTCACTCAACTTCAGTTTTGCCCAATGCAAGTCAATGGGGATTTCAAAAGTGAGTTTGAGATGTTGAAGTGCACTTTGAAAACAGTTGGGAAACCATCCAAACAGTTCTTAACCATAAGGGTACTGGGGATTTCATCATTTAGAACTGCTTTTACCAGAGTATTTTGACTTTACACAGCGTTAGAGTTGAAGGTAACCTTATTTCACCATAACGCTTCAGGGCCTGAAAATAACTTTGTGTACACATGTGTGACGCCTTGTTTTCCACCAGGAAACTGTTCAAAACAGTTCATTTCTGTAAAAACTATGTCGCAGATGTGTTTCAAGTGGTTTCACAACATAGAAGTTAAGACTCATTGAGTTTCACTCAACTTCAGTTTTGCCCAATGCAACTCAATAGGATTTCAAAAGTGAGTTTGAGATGTTGAAGTGCACTTTGAAAACAGTTGGGAAACCATCCAAACAGTTCTTAACCATAAGGGTACTGGGGATTTCATCATTTAGAACTGCTTTTACCAGAGTATTTTGACTTTACACAGCGTTAGAGTTGAAGGTAACCTTATTTCACCATAACGCTTCAGGGCCTGAAAATAACTTTGTGTACACATGTGTGACGCCTTGTTTTCCACCAGGAAACTGTTCAAAACAGTTCATTTCTGTAAAAACTATGTCGCAGATGTGTTTCAAGTGGTTTCACAACATAGAAGTTAAGACTCATTGAGTTTCACTCAACTTCAGTTTTGCCCAATGCAACTCAATAGGATTTCAAAAGTGAGTTTGAGATGTTGAAGTGCACTTTGAAAACAGTTGGGAAACCATCCAAACAGTTCTTAACCATAAGGGTACTGGGGATTTCATCATTTAGAACTGCTTTTACCAGAGTATTTTGACTTTACACAGCGTTAGAGTTGAAGGTAACCTTATTTCACCATAACGCGCTTCAGGGCCTGAAAATAACTTTGTGTACACATGTGTGACGCCTTGTTTTCCACCAGGAAACTGTTCAAAACAGTTCATTTCTGTAAAAACTATGTCGCAGATGTGTTTCAAGTGGTTTCACAACATAGAAGTTAAGACTCATTGAGTTTCACTCAACTTCAGTTTTGCCCAATGCAAGTTCATGGGGATTTCAAAAGTGAGTTTGAGATGTTGAAGTGCACTTTGAAAACAGTTGGGAAACCATCCAAACAGTTCTTAACCATAAGGGTACTGGGGATTTCATCATTTAGAACTGCTTTTACCAGAGTATTTTGACTTTACACAGAGTTAGAGTTGAAGGTAACCTTATTTCACCATAACGCTTTCAGGGCCTGAAAATAACTTTGTGTACACATGTGTGACGCCTTGTTTTCCACCAGGAAACTGTTCAAAACAGTTCATTTCTGTAAAAACTATGTCGCAGATGTGTTTCAAGTGGTTTCACAACATAGAAGTTAAGACTCATTGAGTTTCACTCAACTTCAGTTTTGCCCAATGCAAGTCAATAGGATTTCAAAAGTGAGTTTGAGATGTTGAAGTGCACTTTGAAAACAGTTGGGAAACCATCCAAACAGTTCTTAACCATAAGGGTACTGGGGATTTCATCATTTAGAACTGCTTTTACCAGAGTATTTTGACTTTACACAGCGTTAGAGTTGAAGGTAACCTTATTTCACCATAACGCGATTCAGGGCCTGAAAATAACTTTGTGTACACATGTGTGACGCCTTGTTTTCCACCAGGAAACTGTTCAAAACAGTTCATTTCTGTAAAAACTATGTCGCAGATGTGTTTCAAGTGGTTTCACAACATAGAAGTTAAGACTCATTGAGTTTCACTCAACTTCAGTTTTGCCCAATGCAAGTTAAATAGGATTTCAAAAGTGAGTTTGAGATGTTGAAGTGCACTTTGAAAACAGTTGGGAAACCATCCAAACAGTTCTTAACCATAAGGGTACTGGGGATTTCATCATTTAGAACTGCTTTTACCAGAGTATTTTGACTTTACACAGCGTTAGAGTTGAAGGTAACCTTATTTCACCATAACGCTTTCAGGGCCTGAAAATAACTTTGTGTACACATGTGTGACGCCTTGTTTTCCACCAGGAAACTGTTCAAAACAGTTCATTTCTGTAAAAACTATGTCGCAGATGTGTTTCAAGTGGTTTCACAACATAGAAGTTAAGACTCATTGAGTTTCACTCAACTTCAGTTTTGCCCATGCAAGTCAATAGGATTTCAAAAGTGAGTTTGAGATGTTGAAGTGCACTTTGAAAACAGTTGGGAAACCATCCAAACAGTTCTTAACCATAAGGGTACTGGGGATTTCATCATTTAGAACTGCTTTTACCAGAGTATTTTGACTTTACACAGCGTTAGAGTTGAAGGTAACCTTATTTCACCATAACGCTTCAGGGCCTGAAAATAACTTTGTGTACACATGTGTGACGCCTTGTTTTCCACCAGGAAACTGTTCAAAACAGTTCATTTCTGTAAAAACTATGTCGCAGATGTGTTTCAAGTGGTTTCACAACATAGAAGTTAAGACTCATTGAGTTTCACTCAACTTCAGTTTTGCCCAATGCAAGTCAATAGGATTTCAAAAGTGAGTTTGAGATGTTGAAGTGCACTTTGAAAACAGTTGGGAAACCATCCAAACAGTTCTTAACCATAAGGGTACTGGGGATTTCATCATTTAGAACTGCTTTTACCAGAGTATTTTGACTTTACACAGCGTTAGAGTTGAAGGTAACCTTATTTCACCATAACGCTTCAGGGCCTGAAAATAACTTTGTGTACACATGTGTGACGCCTTGTTTTCCACCAGGAAACTGTTCAAAACAGTTCATTTCTGTAAAAACTATGTCGCAGATGTGTTTCAAGTGGTTTCACAACATAGAAGTTAAGACTCATTGAGTTTCACTCAACTTCAGTTTTGCCCAATGCAAGTCAATAGGATTTCAAAAGTGAGTTTGAGATGTTGAAGTGCACTTTGAAAACAGTTGGGAAACCATCCAAACAGTTCTTAACCATAAGGGTACTGGGGATTTCATCATTTAGAACTGCTTTTACCAGAGTATTTTGACTTTACACAGAGTTAGAGTTGAAGGTAACCTTATTTCACCATAACGCTTTCAGGGCCTGAAAATAACTTTGTGTACACATGTGTGACGCCTTGTTTTCCACCAGGAAACTGTTCAAAACAGTTCATTTCTGTAAAAACTATGTCGCAGATGTGTTTCAAGTGGTTTCACAACATAGAAGTTAAGACTCATTGAGTTTCACTCAACTTCAGTTTTGCCCAATGCAAGTTAATGGGATTTCAAAAGTGAGTTTGAGATGTTGAAGTGCACTTTGAAAACAGTTGGGAAACCATCCAAACAGTTCTTAACCATAAGGGTACTGGGGATTTCATCATTTAGAACTGCTTTTACCAGAGTATTTTGACTTTACACAGCGTTAGAGTTGAAGGTAACCTTATTTCACCATAACGCGCTTCAGGGCCTGAAAATCACTTTGTGTACACATGTGTGACGCCTTGTTTTCCACCAGGAAACTGTTCAAAACAGTTCATTTCTGTAAAAACTATGTCGCAGATGTGTTTCAAGTGGTTTCACAACATAGAAGTTAAGACTCATTGAGTTTCACTCAACTTCAGTTTTGCCCAATGCAAGTTCAATAGGATTTCAAAAGTGAGTTTGAGATGTTGAAGTGCACTTTGAAAAACAGTTGGGAAACCATCCAAACAGTTCTTAACCATAAGGGTACTGGGGATTTCATCATTTAGAACTGCTTTTACCAGAGTATTTTGACTTTACACAGCGTTAGAGTTGAAGGTAACCTTATTTCACCATAACGCTTTCAGGGCCTGAAAATCACTTTGTGTACACATGTGTGACGCCTTGTTTTCCACCAGGAAACTGTTCAAAACAGTTCATTTCTGTAAAAACTATGTCGCAGATGTGTTTCAAGTGGTTTCACAACATAGAAGTTAAGACTCATTGAGTTTCACTCAACTTCAGTTTTGCCCAATGCAAGTCAAAGGATTTCAAAAGTGAGTTTGAGATGTTGAAGTGCACTTTGAAAACAGTTGGGAAACCATCCAAACAGTTCTTAACCATAAGGGTACTGGGGATTTCATCATTTAGAACTGCTTTTACCAGAGTATTTTGACTTTACACAGAGTTAGAGTTGAAGGTAACCTTATTTCACCATAACGCTTTCAGGGCCTGAAAATAACTTTGTGTACACATGTGTGACGCCTTGTTTTCCACCAGGAAACTGTTCAAAACAGTTCATTTCTGTAAAAACTATGTCGCAGATGTGTTTCAAGTGGTTTCACAACATAGAAGTTAAGACTCATTGAGTTTCACTCAACTTCAGTTTTGCCCAATGCAAGTTAATGGGGATTTCAAAAGTGAGTTTGAGATGTTGAAGTGCACTTTGAAAACAGTTGGGAAACCATCCAAACAGTTCTTAACCATAAGGGTACTGGGGATTTCATCATTTAGAACTGCTTTTACCAGAGTATTTTGACTTTACACAGCGTTAGAGTTGAAGGTAACCTTATTTCACCATAACGCTTTCAGGGCCTGAAAATAACTTTGTGTACACATGTGTGACGCCTTGTTTTCCACCAGGAAACTGTTCAAAACAGTTCATTTCTGTAAAAACTATGTCGCAGATGTGTTTCAAGTGGTTTCACAACATAGAAGTTAAGACTCATTGAGTTTCACTCAACTTCAGTTTTGCCCAATGCAAGTCAATAGGATTTCAAAAGTGAGTTTGAGATGTTGAAGTGCACTTTGAAAAACAGTTGGGAAACCATCCAAACAGTTCTTAACCATAAGGGTACTGGGGATTTCATCATTTAGAACTGCTTTTACCAGAGTATTTTGACTTTACACAGAGTTAGAGTTGAAGGTAACCTTATTTCACCATAACGCTTTCAGGGCCTGAAAATAACTTTGTGTACACATGTGTGACGCCTTGTTTTCCACCAGGAAACTGTTCAAAACAGTTCATTTCTGTAAAAACTATGTCGCAGATGTGTTTCAAGTGGTTTCACAACATAGAAGTTAAGACTCATTGAGTTTCACTCAACTTCAGTTTTGCCCAATGCAAGTCAAAGGATTTCAAAAGTGAGTTTGAGATGTTGAAGTGCACTTTGAAAACAGTTGGGAAACCATCCAAACAGTTCTTAACCATAAGGGTACTGGGGATTTCATCATTTAGAACTGCTTTTACCAGAGTATTTTGACTTTACACAGAGTTAGAGTTGAAGGTAACCTTATTTCACCATAACGCTTTCAGGGCCTGAAAACAACTTTGTGTACACATGTGTGACGCCTTGTTTTCCACCAGGAAACTGTTCAAAACAGTTCATTTCTGTAAAAACTATGTCGCAGATGTGTTTCAAGTGGTTTCACAACATAGAAGTTAAGACTCATTGAGTTTCACTCAACTTCAGTTTTGCCCAATGCAAGTTAATGGGGATTTCAAAAGTGAGTTTGAGATGTTGAAGTGCACTTTGAAAACAGTTGGGAAACCATCCAAACAGTTCTTAACCATAAGGGTACTGGGGATTTCATCATTTAGAACTGCTTTTACCAGAGTATTTTGACTTTACACAGCGTTAGAGTTGAAGGTAACCTTATTTCACCATAACGCTTCAGGGCCTGAAAATAACTTTGTGTACACATGTGTGACGCCTTGTTTTCCACCAGGAAACTGTTCAAAACAGTTCATTTCTGTAAAAACTATGTCGCAGATGTGTTTCAAGTGGTTTCACAACATAGAAGTTAAGACTCATTGAGTTTCACTCAACTTCAGTTTTGCCCAATGCAAGTCAATGGGATTTCAAAAGTGAGTTTGAGATGTTGAAGTGCACTTTGAAAACAGTTGGGAAACCATCCAAACAGTTCTTAACCATAAGGGTACTGGGGATTTCATCATTTAGAACTGCTTTTACCAGAGTATTTTGACTTTACACAGCGTTAGAGTTGAAGGTAACCTATTTCACCATAACGCGCTTCAGGGCCTGAAAATCACTTTGTGTACACATGTGTGACGCCTTGTTTTCCACCAGGAAACTGTTCAAAACAGTTCATTTCTGTAAAAACTATGTCGCAGATGTGTTTCAAGTGGTTTCACAACATAGAAGTTAAGACTCATTGAGTTTCACTCAACTTCAGTTTTGCCCAATGCAAGTTAATGGGGATTTCAAAAGTGAGTTTGAGATGTTGAAGTGCACTTTGAAAACAGTTGGGAAACCATCCAAACAGTTCTTAACCATAAGGGTACTGGGGATTTCATCATTTAGAACTGCTTTTACCAGAGTATTTTGACTTTACACAGCGTTAGAGTTGAAGGTAACCTTATTTCACCATAACGCGATTCAGGGCCTGAAAATAACTTTGTGTACACATGTGTGACGCCTTGTTTTCCACCAGGAAACTGTTCAAAACAGTTCATTTCTGTAAAAACTATGTCGCAGATGTGTTTCAAGTGGTTTCACAACATAGAAGTTAAGACTCATTGAGTTTCACTCAACTTCAGTTTTGCCCAATGCAACTCAATAGGATTTCAAAAGTGAGTTTGAGATGTTGAAGTGCACTTTGAAAACAGTTGGGAAACCATCCAAACAGTTCTTAACCATAAGGGTACTGGGGATTTCATCATTTAGAACTGCTTTTACCAGAGTATTTTGACTTTACACAGCGTTAGAGTTGAAGGTAACCTTATTTCACCATAACGCTTCAGGGCCTGAAAATAACTTTGTGTACACATGTGTGACGCCTTGTTTTCCACCAGGAAACTGTTCAAAACAGTTCATTTCTGTAAAAACTATGTCGCAGATGTGTTTCAAGTGGTTTCACAACATAGAAGTTAAGACTCATTGAGTTTCACTCAACTTCAGTTTTGCCCAATGCAAGTTAATGGGGATTTCAAAAGTGAGTTTGAGATGTTGAAGTGCACTTTGAAAACAGTTGGGAAACCATCCAAACAGTTCTTAACCATAAGGGTACTGGGGATTTCATCATTTAGAACTGCTTTTACCAGAGTATTTTGACTTTACACAGCGTTAGAGTTGAAGGTAACCTTATTTCACCATAACGCGATTCAGGGCCTGAAAATAACTTTGTGTACACATGTGTGACGCCTTGTTTTCCACCAGGAAACTGTTCAAAACAGTTCATTTCTGTAAAAACTATGTCGCAGATGTGTTTCAAGTGGTTTCACAACATAGAAGTTAAGACTCATTGAGTTTCACTCAACTTCAGTTTTTGCCCAATGCAAGTCAAAGGATTTCAAAAGTGAGTTTGAGATGTTGAAGTGCACTTTGAAAACAGTTGGGAAACCATCCAAACAGTTCTTAACCATAAGGGTACTGGGGATTTCATCATTTAGAACTGCTTTTACCAGAGTATTTTGACTTTACACAGAGTTAGAGTTGAAGGTAACCTTATTTCACCATAACGCTTTCAGGGCCTGAAAATAACTTTGTGTACACATGTGTGACGCCTTGTTTTCCACCAGGAAACTGTTCAAAACAGTTCATTTCTGTAAAAACTATGTCGCAGATGTGTTTCAAGTGGTTTCACAACATAGAAGTTAAGACTCATTGAGTTTCACTCAACTTCAGTTTTGCCCAATGCAACTCAATAGGATTTCAAAAGTGAGTTTGAGATGTTGAAGTGCACTTTGAAAACAGTTGGGAAACCATCCAAACAGTTCTTAACCATAAGGGTACTGGGGATTTCATCATTTAGAACTGCTTTTACCAGAGTATTTTGACTTTACACAGCGTTAGAGTTGAAGGTAACCTTATTTCACCATAACGCTTCAGGGCCTGAAAATAACTTTGTGTACACATGTGTGACGCCTTGTTTTCCACCAGGAAACTGTTCAAAACAGTTCATTTCTGTAAAAACTATGTCGCAGATGTGTTTCAAGTGGTTTCACAACATAGAAGTTAAGACTCATTGAGTTTCACTCAACTTCAGTTTTGCCCAATGCAAGTCAATGGGGATTTCAAAAGTGAGTTTGAGATGTTGAAGTGCACTTTGAAAACAGTTGGGAAACCATCCAAACAGTTCTTAACCATAAGGGTACTGGGGATTTCATCATTTAGAACTGCTTTTACCAGAGTATTTTGACTTTACACAGAGTTAGAGTTGAAGGTAACCTTATTTCACCATAAACGCTTCAGGGCCTGAAAATAACTTTGTGTACACATGTGTGACGCCTTGTTTTCCACCAGGAAACTGTTCAAAACAGTTCATTTCTGTAAAAACTATGTCGCAGATGTGTTTCAAGTGGTTTCACAACATAGAAGTTAAGACTCATTGAGTTTCACTCAACTTCAGTTTTGCCCATGCAAGTTAATGGGATTTCAAAAGTGAGTTTGAGATGTTGAAGTGCACTTTGAAAACAGTTGGGAAACCATCCAAACAGTTCTTAACCATAAGGGTACTGGGGATTTCATCATTTAGAACTGCTTTTACCAGAGTATTTTGACTTTACACAGCGTTAGAGTTGAAGGTAACCTTATTTCACCATAACGCGCTTCAGGGCCTGAAAATCACTTTGTGTACACATGTGTGACGCCTTGTTTTCCACCAGGAAACTGTTCAAAACAGTTCATTTCTGTAAAAACTATGTCGCAGATGTGTTTCAAGTGGTTTCACAACATAGAAGTTAAGACTCATTGAGTTTCACTCAACTTCAGTTTTGCCCAATGCAAGTTAATGGGGATTTCAAAAGTGAGTTTGAGATGTTGAAGTGCACTTTGAAAACAGTTGGGAAACCATCCAAACAGTTCTTAACCATAAGGGTACTGGGGATTTCATCATTTAGAACTGCTTTTACCAGAGTATTTTGACTTTACACAGCGTTAGAGTTGAAGGTAACCTTATTTCACCATAACGCTTCAGGGCCTGAAAATCACTTTGTGTACACATGTGTGACGCCTTGTTTTCCACCAGGAAACTGTTCAAAACAGTTCATTTCTGTAAAAACTATGTCGCAGATGTGTTTCAAGTGGTTTCACAACATAGAAGTTAAGACTCATTGAGTTTCACTCAACTTCAGTTTTGCCCAATGCAAGTTAATGGGGATTTCAAAAGTGAGTTTGAGATGTTGAAGTGCACTTTGAAAACAGTTGGGAAACCATCCAAACAGTTCTTAACCATAAGGGTACTGGGGATTTCATCATTTAGAACTGCTTTTACCAGAGTATTTTGACTTTACACAGCGTTAGAGTTGAAGGTAACCTTATTTCACCATAACGCGATTCAGGGCCTGAAAATAACTTTGTGTACACATGTGTGACGCCTTGTTTTCCACCAGGAAACTGTTCAAAACAATTCATTTCTGTAAAAACTATGTCGCAGATGTGTTTCAAGTGGTTTCACAACATAGAAGTTAAGACTCATTGAGTTTCACTCAACTTCAGTTTTGCCCAATGCAAGTCAAAGGATTTCAAAAGTGAGTTTGAGATGTTGAAGTGCACTTTGAAAACAGTTGGGAAACCATCCAAACAGTTCTTAACAATAAGGGTACTGGGGATTTCATCATTTAGAACTGCTTTTACCAGAGTATTTTGACTTTACACAGAGTTAGAGTTGAAGGTAACCTAATTCACCATAACTTTCAGGGCCTGAAAATAACTTTGTGTACACATGTGTGACGCCTTGTTTTCCACCAGGAAACTGTTCAAAACAGTTCATTTCTGTAAAAACTATGTCGCAGATGTGTTTCAAGTGGTTTCACAACATAGAAGTTAAGACTCATTGAGTTTCACTCAACTTCAGTTTTGCCCAATGCAAGTTAATAGGATTTCAAAAGTGAGTTTGAGATGTTGAAGTGCACTTTGAAAACAGTTGGGAAACCATCCAAACAGTTCTTAACCATAAGGGTACTGGGGATTTCATCATTTAGAACTGCTTTTACCAGAGTATTTTGACTTTACACAGCGTTAGAGTTGAAGGTAACCTTATTTCACCATAACGCTTTCAGGGCCTGAAAATAACTTTGTGTACACATGTGTGACGCCTTGTTTTCCACCAGGAAACTGTTCAAAACAGTTCATTTCTGTAAAAACTATGTCGCAGATGTGTTTCAAGTGGTTTCACAACATAGAAGTTAAGACTCATTGAGTTTCACTCAACTTCAGTTTTGCCCAATGCAAGTTAATGGGGATTTCAAAAGTGAGTTTGAGATGTTGAAGTGCACTTTGAAAACAGTTGGGAAACCATCCAAACAGTTCTTAACCATAAGGGTACTGGGGATTTCATCATTTAGAACTGCTTTTACCAGAGTATTTTGACTTTACACAGCGTTAGAGTTGAAGGTAACCTTATTTCACCATAACGCGCTTCAGGGCCTGAAAATAACTTTGTGTACACATGTGTGACGCCTTGTTTTCCACCAGGAAACTGTTCAAAACAGTTCATTTCTGTAAAAACTATGTCGCAGATGTGTTTCAAGTGGTTTCACAACATAGAAGTTAAGACTCATTGAGTTTCACTCAACTTCAGTTTTGCCCAATGCAAGTTAATAGGATTTCAAAAGTGAGTTTGAGATGTTGAAGTGCACTTTGAAAACAGTTGGGAAACCATCCAAACAGTTCTTAACCATAAGGGTACTGGGGATTTCATCATTTAGAACTGCTTTTACCAGAGTATTTTGACTTTACACAGAGTTAGAGTTGAAGGTAACCTTATTTCACCATAACGCTTTCAGGGCCTGAAAATAACTTTGTGTACACATGTGTGACGCCTTGTTTTCCACCAGGAAACTGTTCAAAACAGTTCATTTCTGTAAAAACTATGTCGCAGATGTGTTTCAAGTGGTTTCACAACATAGAAGTTAAGACTCATTGAGTTTCACTCAACTTCAGTTTTGCCCAATGCAAGTTAATAGGATTTCAAAAGTGAGTTTGAGATGTTGAAGTGCACTTTGAAAACAGTTGGGAAACCATCCAAACAGTTCTTAACCATAAGGGTACTGGGGATTTCATCATTTAGAACTGCTTTTACCAGAGTATTTTGACTTTACACAGCGTTAGAGTTGAAGGTAACCTTATTTCACCATAACGCGCTTCAGGGCCTGAAAATCACTTTGTGTACACATGTGTGACGCCTTGTTTTCCACCAGGAAACTGTTCAAAACAGTTCATTTCTGTAAAAACTATGTCGCAGATGTGTTTCAAGTGGTTTCACAACATAGAAGTTAAGACTCATTGAGTTTCACTCAACTTCAGTTTTGCCCAATGCAAGTTAATGGGATTTCAAAAGTGAGTTTGAGATGTTGAAGTGCACTTTGAAAACAGTTGGGAAACCATCCAAACAGTTCTTAACCATAAGGGTACTGGGGATTTCATCATTTAGAACTGTTTTTACCAGAGTATTTTGACTTTACACAGCGTTAGAGTTGAAGGTAACCTTATTTCACCATAACGCTTCAGGGCCTGAAAATCACTTTGTGTACACATGTGTGACGCCTTGTTTTCCACCAGGAAACTGTTCAAAACAGTTCATTTCTGTAAAAACTATGTCGCAGATGTGTTTCAAGTGGTTTCACAACATAGAAGTTAAGACTCATTGAGTTTCACTCAACTTCAGTTTTGCCCAATGCAAGTTAATGGGGATTTCAAAAGTGAGTTTGAGATGTTGAAGTGCACTTTGAAAACAGTTGGGAAACCATCCAAACAGTTCTTAACCATAAGGGTACTGGGGATTTCATCATTTAGAACTGCTTTTACCAGAGTATTTTGACTTTACACAGAGTTAGAGTTGAAGGAAACCTTATTTCACCATAACGCGATTCAGGGCCTGAAAATAACTTTGTGTACACATGTGTGACGCCTTGTTTTCCACCAGGAAACTGTTCAAAACAGTTCATTTCGGTAAAAACTATGTCGCAGATGTGTTTCAAGTGGTTTCACAACATAGAAGTTAAGACTCATTGAGTTTCACTCAACTTCAGTTTTGCCCAATGCAAGTCAATAGGGATTTCAAAAGTGAGTTTGAGATGTTGAAGTGCACTTTGAAAACAGAGTTGGGAAACCATCCAAACAGTTCTTAACCATAAGGGTACTGGGGATTTCATCATTTAGAACTGCTTTTACCAGAGTATTTTGACTTTACACAGAGTTAGAGTTGAAGGTAACCTTATTTCACCATAACGCTTTCAGGGCCTGAAAATAACTTTGTGTACACATGTGTGACGCCTTGTTTTCCACCAGGAAACTGTTCAAAACAGTTCATTTCTGTAAAAACTATGTCGCAGATGTGTTTCAAGTGGTTTCACAACATAGAAGTTAAGACTCATTGAGTTTCACTCAACTTCAGTTTTGCCCAATGCAAGTCAATAGGGATTTCAAAAGTGAGTTTGAGATGTTGAAGTGCACTTTGAAAACAGTTGGGAAACCATCCAAACAGTTCTTAACCATAAGGGTACTGGGGATTTCATCATTTAGAACTGCTTTTACCAGAGTATTTTGACTTTACACAGCGTTAGAGTTGAAGGTAACCTTATTTCACCATAACGCGCTTCAGGGCCTGAAAATAACTTTGTGTACACATGTGTGACGCCTTGTTTTCCACCAGGAAACTGTTCAAAACAGTTCATTTCTGTAAAAACTATGTCGCAGATGTGTTTCAAGTGGTTTCACAACATAGAAGTTAAGACTCATTGAGTTTCACTCAACTTCAGTTTTGCCCAATGCAAGTCAAATGGGATTTCAAAAGTGAGTTTGAGATGTTGAAGTGCACTTTGAAAACAGTTGGGAAACCATCCAAACAGTTCTTAACCATAAGGGTAATAGGGATTTCATCATTTAGAACTGCTTTTACCAGAGTCATTTTGACTTTACACAGAGTTAGAGTTGAAGGTAACCTTATTTCACCATAACGCTTTCAGGGCCTGAAAATAACTTTGTGTACACATGTGTGACGCCTTGTTTTCCACCAGGAAACTGTTCAAAACAGTTCATTTCTGTAAAAACTATGTCGCAGATGTGTTTCAAGTGGTTTCACAACATAGAAGTTAAGACTCATTGAGTTTCACTCAACTTCAGTTTTGCCCAATGCAACTCAATAGGATTTCAAAAGTGAGTTTGAGATGTTGAAGTGCACTTTGAAAACAGTTGGGAAACCATCCAAACAGTTCTTAACCATAAGGGTACTGGGGATTTCATCATTTAGAACTGCTTTTACCAGAGTATTTTGACTTTACACAGCGTTAGAGTTGAAGGTAACCTTATTTCACCATAACGCGCTTCAGGGCCTGAAAATAACTTTGTGTACACATGTGTGACGCCTTGTTTTCCACCAGGAAACTGTTCAAAACAGTTCATTTCTGTAAAAAACTATGTCGCAGATGTGTTTCAAGTGGTTTCACAACATAGAAGTTAAGACTCATTGAGTTTCACTCAACTTCAGTTTTGCCCAATGCAAGTCAATGGGGATTTCAAAAGTGAGTTTGAGATGTTGAAGTGCACTTTGAAAACAGTTGGGAAACCATCCAAACAGTTCTTAACCATAAGGGTACTGGGGATTTCATCATTTAGAACTGCTTTTACCAGAGTATTTTGACTTTACACAGAGTTAGAGTTGAAGGTAACCTTATTTCACCATAACGCTTTCAGGGCCTGAAAATAACTTTGTGTACACATGTGTGACGCCTTGTTTTCCACCAGGAAACTGTTCAAAACAGTTCATTTCTGTAAAAACTATGTCGCAGATGTGTTTCAAGTGGTTTCACAACATAGAAGTTAAGACTCATTGAGTTTCACTCAACTTCAGTTTTGCCCAATGCAAGTTAATGGGATTTCAAAAGTGAGTTTGAGATGTTGAAGTGCACTTTGAAAACAGTTGGGAAACCATCCAAACAGTTCTTAACCATAAGGGTACTGGGGATTTCATCATTTAGAACTGCTTTTACCAGAGGATTTCGACTTTACACAGAGTTAGAGTTGAAGGTAACCTTATTTCACCATAACGCGATTCAGGGCCTGAAAATAACTTTGTGTACACATGTGTGACGCCTTGTTTTCCACCAGGAAACTGTTCAAAACAGTTCATTTCGGTAAAAAACTATGTCGCAGAAGTGTTTCAAGTGGTTTCACAACATAGAAGTTAAGACTCATTGAGTTTCACTCAACTTCAGTTTTGCCCAATGCAAGTCAATAGGATTTCAAAAGTGAGTTTGAGATGTTGAAGTGCACTTGAAAAACAGTTGGGAAACCATCCAAACAGTTCTTAACCATAAGGGTACTGGGGATTTCATCATTTAGAACTGCTTTTACCAGAGTATTTTGACTTTACACAGCGTTAGAGTTGAAGGTAACCTTATTTCACCATAACGCTTCAGGGCCTGAAAATAACTTTGTGTACACATGTGTGACGCCTTGTTTTCCACCAGGAAACTGTTCAAAACAGTTCATTTCTGTAAAAACTATGTCGCAGATGTGTTTCAAGTGGTTTCACAACATAGAAGTTAAGACTCATTGAGTTTCACTCAACTTCAGTTTTGCCCAATGCAAGTTAATAGGATTTCAAAAGTGAGTTTGAGATGTTGAAGTGCACTTTGAAAACAGTTGGGAAACCATCCAAACAGTTCTTAACCATAAGGGTACTGGGGATTTCATCATTTAGAACTGCTTTTACCAGAGTATTTTGACTTTACACAGCGTTAGAGTTGAAGGTAACCTTATTTCACCATAACGCGCTTCAGGGCCTGAAAATCACTTTGTGTACACATGTGTGACGCCTTGTTTTCCACCAGGAAACTGTTCAAAACAGTTCATTTCTGTAAAAACTATGTCGCAGATGTGTTTCAAGTGGTTTCACAACATAGAAGTTAAGACTCATTGAGTTTCACTCAACTTCAGTTTTGCCCAATGCAAGTTAAATAGGATTTCAAAAGTGAGTTTGAGATGTTGAAGTGCACTTTGAAAACAGTTGGGAAACCATCCAAACAGTTCTTAACCATAAGGGTACTGGGGATTTCATCATTTAGAACTGCTTTTACCAGAGTATTTTGACTTTACACAGCGTTAGAGTTGAAGGTAACCTTATTTCACCATAACGCGATTCAGGGCCTGAAAATAACTTTGTGTACACATGTGTGACGCCTTGTTTTCCACCAGGAAACTGTTCAAAACAGTTCATTTCGGTAAAAAACTATGTCGCAGAAGTGTTTCAAGTGGTTTCACAACATAGAAGTTAAGACTCATTGAGTTTCACTCAACTTCAGTTTTGCCCAATGCAAGTTCAATAGGATTTCAAAAGTGAGTTTGAGATGTTGAAGTGCACTTTGAAAACAGTTGGGAAACCATCCAAACAGTTCTTAACCATAAGGGTACTGGGGATTTCATCATTTAGAACTGCTTTTACCAGAGTATTTTGACTTTACACAGCGTTAGAGTTGAAGGTAACCTTATTTCACCATAACGCTTCAGGGCCTGAAAATAACTTTGTGTACACATGTGTGACGCCTTGTTTTCCACCAGGAAACTGTTCAAAACAGTTCATTTCTGTAAAAACTATGTCGCAGATGTGTTTCAAGTGGTTTCACAACATAGAAGTTAAGACTCATTGAGTTTCACTCAACTTCAGTTTTGCCCAATGCAAGTCAAAGGATTTCAAAAGTGAGTTTGAGATGTTGAAGTGCACTTTGAAAACAGTTGGGAAACCATCCAAACAGTTCTTAACCATAAGGGTACTGGGGATTTCATCATTTAGAACTGCTTTTACCAGAGTATTTTGACTTTACACAGAGTTAGAGTTGAAGGTAACCTTATTTCACCATAACGCTTTCAGGGCCTGAAAATAACTTTGTGTACACATGTGTGACGCCTTGTTTTCCACCAGGAAACTGTTCAAAACAGTTCATTTCTGTAAAAACTATGTCGCAGATGTGTTTCAAGTGGTTTCACAACATAGAAGTTAAGACTCATTGAGTTTCACTCAACTTCAGTTTTGCCCAATGCAAGTTAATGGGGATTTCAAAAGTGAGTTTGAGATGTTGAAGTGCACTTTGAAAACAGTTGGGAAACCATCCAAACAGTTCTTAACCATAAGGGTACTGGGGATTTCATCATTTAGAACTGATTTTACCAGAGTATTTTGACTTTACACAGCGTTAGAGTTGAAGGTAACCTTATTTCACCATAACGCTTTCAGGGCCTGAAAATAACTTTGTGTACACATGTGTGACGCCTTGTTTTCCACCAGGAAACTGTTCAAAACAGTTCATTTCTGTAAAAACTATGTCGCAGATGTGTTTCAAGTGGTTTCACAACATAGAAGTTAAGACTCATTGAGTTTCACTCAACTTCAGTTTTGCCCAATGCAAGTTCAATAGGATTTCAAAAGTGAGTTTGAGATGTTGAAGTGCACTTTGAAAACAGTTGGGAAACCATCCAAACAGTTCTTAACCATAAGGGTACTGGGGATTTCATCATTTAGAACTGCTTTTACCAGAGTATTTTGACTTTACACAGAGTTAGAGTTGAAGGTAACCTTATTTCACCATAACGCTTCAGGGCCTGAAAATAACTTTGTGTACACATGTGTGACGCCTTGTTTTCCACCAGGAAACTGTTCAAAACAGTTCATTTCTGTAAAAACTATGTCGCAGATGTGTTTCAAGTGGTTTCACAACATAGAAGTTAAGACTCATTGAGTTTCACTCAACTTCAGTTTTGCCCAATGCAAGTCAATGGGGATTTCAAAAGTGAGTTTGAGATGTTGAAGTGCACTTTGAAAACAGTTGGGAAACCATCCAAACAGTTCTTAACCATAAGGGTACTGGGGATTTCATCATTTAGAACTGCTTTTACCAGAGTATTTTGACTTTACACAGAGTTAGAGTTGAAGGTAACCTTATTTCACCATAACGCTTTCAGGGCCTGAAAATAACTTTGTGTACACATGTGTGACGCCTTGTTTTCCACCAGGAAACTGTTCAAAACAGTTCATTTCTGTAAAAACTATGTCGCAGATGTGTTTCAAGTGGTTTCACAACATAGAAGTTAAGACTCATTGAGTTTCACTCAACTTCAGTTTTGCCCAATGCAACTCAATAGGATTTCAAAAGTGAGTTTGAGATGTTGAAGTGCACTTTGAAAACAGTTGGGAAACCATCCAAACAGTTCTTAACCATAAGGGTACTGGGGATTTCATCATTTAGAACTGCTTTTACCAGAGTATTTTGACTTTACACAGCGTTAGAGTTGAAGGTAACCTTATTTCACCATAACGCTTCAGGGCCTGAAAATAACTTTGTGTACACATGTGTGACGCCTTGTTTTCCACCAGGAAACTGTTCAAAACAGTTCATTTCTGTAAAAACTATGTCGCAGATGTGTTTCAAGTGGTTTCACAACATAGAAGTTAAGACTCATTGAGTTTCACTCAACTTCAGTTTTGCCCAATGCAAGTCAATAGGATTTCAAAAGTGAGTTTGAGATGTTGAAGTGCACTTTGAAAACAGTTGGGAAACCATCCAAACAGTTCTTAACCATAAGGGTACTGGGGATTTCATCATTTAGAACTGCTTTTACCAGAGTATTTTGACTTTACACAGCGTTAGAGTTGAAGGTAAACTTATTTCACCATAACGCGATTCAGGGCCTGAAAATAACTTTGTGTACACATGTGTGACGCCTTGTTTTCCACCAGGAAACTGTTCAAAACAGTTCATTTCTGTAAAAACTATGTCGCAGATGTGTTTCAAGTGGTTTCACAACATAGAAGTTAAGACTCATTGAGTTTCACTCAACTTCAGTTTTGCCCAATGCAAGTTCAATAGGATTTCAAAAGTGAGTTTGAGATGTTGAAGTGCACTTTGAAAACAGTTGGGAAACCATCCAAACAGTTCTTAACCATAAGGGTACTGGGGATTTCATCATTTAGAACTGCTTTTACCAGAGTATTTTGACTTTACACAGAGTTAGAGTTGAAGGTAACCTTATTTCACCATAACGCTTTCAGGGCCTGAAAATCACTTTGTGTACACATGTGTGACGCCTTGTTTTCCACCAGGAAACTGTTCAAAACAGTTCATTTCTGTAAAAACTATGTCGCAGATGTGTTTCAAGTGGTTTCACAACATAGAAGTTAAGACTCATTGAGTTTCACTCAACTTCAGTTTTGCCCAATGCAAGTTAATGGGGATTTCAAAAGTGAGTTTGAGATGTTGAAGTGCACTTTGAAAACAGTTGGGAAACCATCCAAACAGTTCTTAACCATAAGGGTACTGGGGATTTCATCATTTAGAACTGCTTTTACCAGAGTATTTTGACTTTACACAGCGTTAGAGTTGAAGGTAACCTTATTTCACCATAACGCTTCAGGGCCTGAAAATAACTTTGTGTACACATGTGTGACGCCTTGTTTTCCACCAGGAAACTGTTCAAAACAGTTCATTTCTGTAAAAACTATGTCGCAGATGTGTTTCAAGTGGTTTCACAACATAGAAGTTAAGACTCATTGAGTTTCACTCAACTTCAGTTTTGCCCAATGCAAGTTCAAAGGATTTCAAAAGTGAGTTTGAGATGTTGAAGTGCACTTTGAAAACAGTTGGGAAACCATCCAAACAGTTCTTAACCATAAGGGTACTGGGGATTTCATCATTTAGAACTGCTTTTACCAGAGTATTTTGACTTTACACAGCGTTAGAGTTGAAGGTAACCTTATTTCACCATAACGCTTTCAGGGCCTGAAAATAACTTTGTGTACACATGTGTGACGCCTTGTTTTCCACCAGGAAACTGTTCAAAACAGTTCATTTCTGTAAAAACTATGTCGCAGATGTGTTTCAAGTGGTTTCACAACATAGAAGTTAAGACTCATTGAGTTTCACTCAACTTCAGTTTTGCCCAATGCAAGTCAATAGGATTTCAAAAGTGAGTTTGAGATGTTGAAGTGCACTTTGAAAACAGTTGGGAAACCATCCAAACAGTTCTTAACCATAAGGGTACTGGGGATTTCATCATTTAGAACTGCTTTTACCAGAGTATTTTGACTTTACACAGAGTTAGAGTTGAAGGTAACCTTATTTCACCATAACGCGCTTCAGGGCCTGAAAATAACTTTGTGTACACATGTGTGACGCCTTGTTTTCCACCAGGAAACTGTTCAAAACAATTCATTTCTGTAAAAACTATGTCGCAGATGTGTTTCAAGTGGTTTCACAACATAGAAGTTAAGACTCATTGAGTTTCACTCAACTTCAGTTTTGCCCAATGCAAGTTAATGGGATTTCAAAAGTGAGTTTGAGATGTTGAAGTGCACTTTGAAAACAGTAGGGAAACCATCCAAACAGTACTTAACCATAAGGGTACTGGGGATTTCATCATTTAGAACTGCTTTTACCAGAGTATTTTGACTTTACACAGCGTTACAGTTGAAGGTAAACTTATTTCACCATAACGCGATTCAGGGCCTGAAAATAACTTTGTGTACACATGTGTGACGCCTTGTTTTCCACCAGGAAACTGTTCAAAACAGTTCATTTCTGTAAAAACTATGTCGCAGATGTGTTTCAAGTGGTTTCACAACATAGAAGTTAAGACTCATTGAGTTTCACTCAACTTCAGTTTTGCCCAATGCAAGTCAATAGGATTTCAAAAGTGAGTTTGAGATGTTGAAGTGCACTTTGAAAACAGTTGGGAAACCATCCAAACAGTTCTTAACCATAAGGGTACTGGGGATTTCATCATTTAGAACTGCTTTTACCAGAGTATTTTGACTTTACACAGAGTTAGAGTTGAAGGTAACCTTATTTCACCATAACGCTTCAGGGCCTGAAAATAACTTTGTGTACACATGTGTGACGCCTTGTTTTCCACCAGGAAACTGTTCAAAACAGTTCATTTCTGTAAAAACTATGTCGCAGATGTGTTTCAAGTGGTTTCACAACATAGAAGTTAAGACTCATTGAGTTTCACTCAACTTCAGTTTTGCCCAATGCAAGTCAATAGGATTTCAAAAGTGAGTTTGAGATGTTGAAGTGCACTTTGAAAACAGTTGGGAAACCATCCAAACAGTTCTTAACCATAAGGGTACTGGGGATTTCATCATTTAGAACTGCTTTTACCAGAGTATTTTGACTTTACACAGCGTTAGAGTTGAAGGTAACCTTATTTCACCATAACGCTTCAGGGCCTGAAAATAACTTTGTGTACACATGTGTGACGCCTTGTTTTCCACCAGGAAACTGTTCAAAACAGTTCATTTCTGTAAAAACTATGTCGCAGATGTGTTTCAAGTGGTTTCACAACATAGAAGTTAAGACTCATTGAGTTTCACTCAACTTCAGTTTTGCCCAATGCAAGTCAATAGGATTTCAAAAGTGAGTTTGAGATGTTGAAGTGCACTTTGAAAACAGTTGGGAAACCATCCAAACAGTTCTTAACCATAAGGGTACTGGGGATTTCATCATTTAGAACTGCTTTTACCAGAGTATTTTGACTTTACACAGCGTTAGAGTTGAAGGTAACCTTATTTCACCATAACGCTTTCAGGGCCTGAAAATAACTTTGTGTACACATGTGTGACGCCTTGTTTTCCACCAGGAAACTGTTCAAAACAGTTCATTTCTGTAAAAACTATGTCGCAGATGTGTTTCAAGTGGTTTCACAACATAGAAGTTAAGACTCATTGAGTTTCACTCAACTTCAGTTTTGCCCAATGCAAGTCAATGGGGATTTCAAAAGTGAGTTTGAGATGTTGAAGTGCACTTTGAAAACAGTTGGGAAACCATCCAAACAGTTCTTAACCATAAGGGTACTGGGGATTTCATCATTTAGAACTGCTTTTACCAGAGTATTTTGACTTTACACAGAGTTAGAGTTGAAGGTAACCTTATTTCACCATAACGCTTTCAGGGCCTGAAAATAACTTTGTGTACACATGTGTGACGCCTTGTTTTCCACCAGGAAACTGTTCAAAACAGTTCATTTCTGTAAAAACTATGTCGCAGATGTGTTTCAAGTGGTTTCACAACATAGAAGTTAAGACTCATTGAGTTTCACTCAACTTCAGTTTTGCCCAATGCAAGTCAATAGGATTTCAAAAGTGAGTTTGAGATGTTGAAGTGCACTTTGAAAACAGTTGGGAAACCATCCAAACAGTTCTTAACCATAAGGGTACTGGGGATTTCATCATTTAGAACTGCTTTTACCAGAGTATTTTGACTTTACACAGCGTTAGAGTTGAAGGTAACCTTATTTCACCATAACGCTTCAGGGCCTGAAAATAACTTTGTGTACACATGTGTGACGCCTTGTTTTCCACCAGGAAACTGTTCAAAACAGTTCATTTCTGTAAAAACTATGTCGCAGATGTGTTTCAAGTGGTTTCACAACATAGAAGTTAAGACTCATTGAGTTTCACTCAACTTCAGTTTTGCCCAATGCAAGTTAATGGGGATTTCAAAAGTGAGTTTGAGATGTTGAAGTGCACTTTGAAAACAGTTGGGAAACCATCCAAACAGTTCTTAACCATAAGGGTACTGGGGATTTCATCATTTAGAACTGCTTTTACCAGAGTATTTTGACTTTACACAGAGTTAGAGTTGAAGGTAACCTTATTTCACCATAACGCGCTTCAGGGCCTGAAAATAACTTTGTGTACACATGTGTGACGCCTTGTTTTCCACCAGGAAACTGTTCAAAACAGTTCATTTCTGTAAAAACTATGTCGCAGATGTGTTTCAAGTGGTTTCACAACATAGAAGTTAAGACTCATTGAGTTTCACTCAACTTCAGTTTTGCCCAATGCAAGTCAATAGGATTTCAAAAGTGAGTTTGAGATGTTGAAGTGCACTTTGAAAACAGTTGGGAAACCATCCAAACAGTTCTTAACCATAAGGGTACTGGGGATTTCATCATTTAGAACTGCTTTTACCAGAGTATTTTGACTTTACACAGAGTTAGAGTTGAAGGTAACCTTATTTCACCATAACGCTTTCAGGGCCTGAAAACAACTTTGTGTACACATGTGTGACGCCTTGTTTTCCACCAGGAAACTGTTCAAAACAGTTCATTTCTGTAAAAACTATGTCGCAGATGTGTTTCAAGTGGTTTCACAACATAGAAGTTAAGACTCATTGAGTTTCACTCAACTTCAGTTTTGCCCAATGCAAGTTAATGGGGATTTCAAAAGTGAGTTTGAGATGTTGAAGTGCACTTTGAAAACAGTTGGGAAACCATCCAAACAGTTCTTAACCATAAGGGTACTGGGGATTTCATCATTTAGAACTGCTTTTACCAGAGTATTTTGACTTTACACAGCGTTAGAGTTGAAGGTAACCTTATTTCACCATAACGCGCTTCAGGGCCTGAAAATCACTTTGTGTACACATGTGTGACGCCTTGTTTTCCACCAGGAAACTGTTCAAAACAGTTCATTTCTGTAAAAACTATGTCGCAGATGTGTTTCAAGTGGTTTCACAACATAGAAGTTAAGACTCATTGAGTTTCACTCAACTTCAGTTTTGCCCAATGCAAGTTAATGGGGATTTCAAAAGTGAGTTTGAGATGTTGAAGTGCACTTTGAAAACAGTTGGGAAACCATCCAAACAGTTCTTAACCATAAGGGTACTGGGGATTTCATCATTTAGAACTGCTTTTACCAGAGTATTTTGACTTTACACAGCGTTAGAGTTGAAGGTAACCTTATTTCACCATAACGCTTTCAGGGCCTGAAAATCACTTTGTGTACACATGTGTGACGCCTTGTTTTCCACCAGGAAACTGTTCAAAACAGTTCATTTCTGTAAAAACTATGTCGCAGATGTGTTTCAAGTGGTTTCACAACATAGAAGTTAAGACTCATTGAGTTTCACTCAACTTCAGTTTTGCCCAATGCAAGTCAATAGGATTTCAAAAGTGAGTTTGAGATGTTGAAGTGCACTTTGAAAACAGTTGGGAAACCATCCAAACAGTTCTTAACCATAAGGGTACTGGGGATTTCATCATTTAGAACTGCTTTTACCAGAGTATTTTGACTTTACACAGCGTTAGAGTTGAAGGTAACCTTATTTCACCATAACGCTTTCAGGGCCTGAAAATAACTTTGTGTACACATGTGTGACGCCTTGTTTTCCACCAGGAAACTGTTCAAAACAGTTCATTTCTGTAAAAACTATGTCGCAGATGTGTTTCAAGTGGTTTCACAACATAGAAGTTAAGACTCATTGAGTTTCACTCAACTTCAGTTTTGCCCAATGCAAGTCAATGGGATTTCAAAAGTGAGTTTGAGATGTTGAAGTGCACTTTGAAAACAGTTGGGAAACCATCCAAACAGTTCTTAACCATAAGGGTACTGGGGATTTCATCATTTAGAACTGCTTTTACCAGAGTATTTTGACTTTACACACAGTTAGAGTTGAAGGTAACCTTATTTCACCATAACGCTTTCAGGGCCTGAAAATAACTTTGTGTACACATGTGTGACGCCTTGTTTTCCACCAGGAAACTGTTCAAAACAGTTCATTTCTGTAAAAACTATGTCGCAGATGTGTTTCAAGTGGTTTCACAACATAGAAGTTAAGACTCATTGAGTTTCACTCAACTTCAGTTTTGCCCAATGCAAGTCAATGGGGATTTCAAAAGTGAGTTTGAGATGTTGAAGTGCACTTTGAAAACAGTTGGGAAACCATCCAAACAGTTCTTAACCATAAGGGTACTGGGGATTTCATCATTTAGAACTGCTTTTACCAGAGTATTTTGACTTTACACAGAGTTAGAGTTGAAGGTAACCTTATTTCACCATAACTTTCAGGGCCTGAAAATAACTTTGTGTACACATGTGTGACGCCTTGTTTTCCACCAGGAAACTGTTCAAAACAGTTCATTTCTGTAAAAACTATGTCGCAGATGTGTTTCAAGTGGTTTCACAACATAGAAGTTAAGACTCATTGAGTTTCACTCAACTTCAGTTTTGCCCAATGCAAGTCAATAGGATTTCAAAAGTGAGTTTGAGATGTTGAAGTGCACTTTGAAAACAGTTGGGAAACCATCCAAACAGTTCTTAACCATAAGGGTACTGGGGATTTCATCATTTAGAACTGCTTTTACCAGAGTATTTTGACTTTACACAGCGTTAGAGTTGAAGGTAACCTTATTTCACCATAACGCGCTTCAGGGCCTGAAAATAACTTTGTGTACACATGTGTGACGCCTTGTTTTCCACCAGGAAACTGTTCAAAACAGTTCATTTCTGTAAAAACTATGTCGCAGATGTGTTTCAAGTGGTTTCACAACATAGAAGTTAAGACTCATTGAGTTTCACTCAACTTCAGTTTTGCCCAATGCAAGTTAATGGGGATTTCAAAAGTGAGTTTGAGATGTTGAAGTGCACTTTGAAAACAGTTGGGAAACCATCCAAACAGTTCTTAACCATAAGGGTACTGGGGATTTCATCATTTAAAACTGCTTTTACCAGAGTACTTTGACTTTACACAGCGTTAGAGTTGAAGGTAACCTTATTTCACCATAACGCTTTCAGGGCCTGAAAATAACTTTGTGTACACATGTGTGACGCCTTGTTTTCCACCAGGAAACTGTTCAAAACAGTTCATTTCTGTAAAAACTATGTCGCAGATGTGTTTCAAGTGGTTTCACAACATAGAAGTTAAGACTCATTGAGTTTCACTCAACTTCAGTTTTGCCCAATGCAAGTCAATGGGGATTTCAAAAGTGAGTTTGAGATGTTGAAGTGCACTTTGAAAACAGTTGGGAAACCATCCAAACAGTTCTTAACCATAAGGGTACTGGGGATTTCATCATTTAGAACTGCTTTTACCAGAGTATTTTGACTTTACACAGCGTTAGAGTTGAAGGTAACCTTATTTCACCTTACGCTTCAGGGCCTGAAAATAACTTTGTGTACACATGTGTGACGCCTTGTTTTCCACCAGGAAACTGTTCAAAACAGTTCATTTCTGTAAAAACTATGTCGCAGATGTGTTTCAAGTGGTTTCACAACATAGAAGTTAAGACTCATTGAGTTTCACTCAACTTCAGTTTTGCCCAATGCAACTCAATGGGATTTCAAAAGTGAGTTTGAGATGTTGAAGTGCACTTTGAAAACAGTTGGGAAACCATCCAAACAGTTCTTAACCATAAGGGTACTGGGGATTTCATCATTTAGAACTGCTTTTACCAGAGTATTTTGACTTTACACAGCGTTAGAGTTGAAGGTAACCTTATTTCACCATAACGCTTTCAGGGCCTGAAAATAACTTTGTGTACACATGTGTGACGCCTTGTTTTCCACCAGGAAACTGTTCAAAACAGTTCATTTCTGTAAAAACTATGTCGCAGATGTGTTTCAAGTGGTTTCACAACATAGAAGTTAAGACTCATTGAGTTTCACTCAACTTCAGTTTTGCCCAATGCAAGTTCAATAGGGATTTCAAAAGTGAGTTTAAGATGTTGAAGTGCACTTTGAAAAACAGTTGGGAAACCATCCAAACAGTTCTTAACCATAAGGGTACTGGGGATTTCATCATTTAGAACTGCTTTTACCAGAGTATTTTGACTTTACACAGTTAGAGTTGAAGGTAACCTTATTTCACCATAACGCGCTTCAGGGCCTGAAAATAACTTTGTGTACACATGTGTGACGCCTTGTTTTCCACCAGGAAACTGTTCAAAACAGTTCATTTCTGTAAAAACTATGTCGCAGATGTGTTTCAAGTGGTTTCACAACATAGAAGTTAAGACTCATTGAGTTTCACTCAACTTCAGTTTTTGCCCAATGCAAGTCAATGGGGATTTCAAAAGTGAGTTTGAGATGTTGAAGTGCACTTTGAAAACAGTTGGGAAACCATCCAAACAGTTCTTAACCATAAGGGTACTGGGGATTTCATCATTTAGAACTGCTTTTACCAGAGTATTTTGACTTTACACAGCGTTAGAGTTGAAGGTAACCTTATTTCACCATAACGTTTCAGGGCCTGAAAATAACTTTGTGTACACATGTGTGACGCCTTGTTTTCCACCAGGAAACTGTTCAAAACAGTTCATTTCTGTAAAAACTATGTCGCAGATGTGTTTCAAGTGGTTTCACAACATAGAAGTTAAGACTCATTGAGTTTCACTCAACTTCAGTTTTGCCCAATGCAAGTTAATGGGGATTTCAAAAGTGAGTTTGAGATGTTGAAGTGCACTTTGAAAACAGTTGGGAAACCATCCAAACAGTTCTTAACCATAAGGGTACTGGGGATTTCATCATTTAGAACTGCTTTTACCAGAGTATTTTGACTTTACACAGCGTTAGAGTTGAAGGTAAACTTATTTCACCATAACGCGATTCAGGGCCTGAAAATAACTTTGTGTACACATGTGTGACGCCTTGTTTTCCACCAGGAAACTGTTCAAAACAGTTCATTTCTGTAAAAACTATGTCGCAGATGTGTTTCAAGTGGTTTCACAACATAGAAGTTAAGACTCATTGAGTTTCACTCAACTTCAGTTTTGCCCAATGCAAGTCAATGGGGATTTCAAAAGTGAGTTTGAGATGTTGAAGTGCACTTTGAAAACAGTTGGGAAACCATCCAAACAGTTCTTAACCATAAGGGTACTGGGGATTTCATCATTTAGAACTGCTTTTACCAGAGTATTTTGACTTTACACAGCGTTAGAGTTGAAGGTAACCTTATTTCACCATAACGCTTTCAGGGCCTGAAAATAACTTTGTGTACACATGTGTGACGCCTTGTTTTCCACCAGGAAACTGTTCAAAACAGTTCATTTCTGTAAAAACTATGTCGCAGATGTGTTTCAAGTGGTTTCACAACATAGAAGTTAAGACTCATTGAATTTCACTCAACTTCAGTTTTGCCCAATGCAACTCAATAGGATTTCAAAAGTGAGTTTGAGATGTTGAAGTGCACTTTGAAAAACAGTTGGGAAACCATCCAAACAGTTCTTAACCATAAGGGTACTGGGGATTTCATCATTTAGAACTGCTTTTACCAGAGTATTTTGACTTTACACAGAGTTAGAGTTGAAGGTAACCTTATTTCACCATAACGCGTTTCAGGGCCTGAAAATAACTTTGTGTACACATGTGTGACGCCTTGTTTTCCACCAGGAAACTGTTCAAAACAGTTCATTTCTGTAAAAACTATGTCGCAGATGTGTTTCAAGTGGTTTCACAACATAGAAGTTAAGACTCATTGAGTTTCACTCAACTTCAGTTTTGCCCAATGCAAGTCAAAGGATTTCAAAAGTGAGTTTGAGATGTTGAAGTGCACTTTGAAAACAGTTGGGAAACCATCCAAACAGTTCTTAACCATAAGGGTACTGGGGATTTCATCATTTAGAACTGCTTTTACCAGAGTATTTTGACTTATGTTCTTACATGGCCAACTTACTGGAGGATTTCATCATTTAGAACTGCTTTTACCAGTAAAAAAATTTTAAAAACCCTTTTTCCCCCCTTTTTTTTTTCCCCCCCAAAAAAATTTTTTTTAAAAAAAATTTTTTTTTTTAAAAAAAAACCCCCCATTTTCCCCGGGAATGGGAAAATTAAAAAAAAATTTTTTTTTTTTTAAAATTTTTTTTTACCCGGGAAAAAGGGGGGGAAAAAAAACCCCCCAAATTTAAAAATTTTTTTTTAAAAAAAGGGGTTTTTTTTAAAACCCAAAAAAAATTTTTTTAAAAAAAATTTTGGGGTTTTTTTTTTAAAAATTTTTAAAAAAAATTTCCAAAAATTTTTTTAAAAAATTTAAAAAATTTTTAAAAATGGTTTAAATTTTTAATTTTTAAAAAAATTTTAAAAAAAAAAAAAAAAGGGGTTTAAAAATTTTGGTTTTTAAAATTTTTTTTTGGGGGGGGGGAAAAAAACCGTTTTTTCCAAAAAAGGGTTTGGGGAAAAAATTTTCCCCTTTTGGGGGTTTTTTTCCCCAAAAAAAAAGGTTAATTTTTAAAATAACCCCGGGGGGGGAAAACCCCCAAAAAAGTTCTTTTTTTCCCCAAAATTTTTTTTCCCGTTAAAAAATTTCAAAATTTTTTTAAAAGGGGGAAAAATTGAAAATTTTTTTTCCCCCAATTTTTTTTTTTGGGAATTTTTTTAAAAATTTTTTTAAAAAATTTTTTAAAAAAAAAAAAAAATTTTTTCCCAAAGGGTTTTTTTTTTTTTTTTAAAAAAATTTTTTTTTTTTTTGGGGGGAAAAAAAAAAATTTTTTTTTAAAATTTTTTTTTTTTTTTAAAAAGGGGGGGAAAAAAAAAAAAAAAACTTTTAAAAAAGGGGAAAAAAAAGGTTTTTGGGGGGAAAAAACCCTTTTTTTAAAAAAACCCCCCCCCCCTTAAGGGGGGAAAAAAAACCCCTTTTTAAAAAAAATTTTTTTTTTTTTAAATAAATTTTAAAAAAGGGGTTTTTTTTAAAAGGGTTTTTTCCAAAAAACCTTTTAAAAAAAACCCCCCCGGGGAAAAAAAATTTTTTTTTAAAGGGCCCCTTTTTAAAAAAAATTTTTAAAAAAAATTTTTTTTTTGGTTTTTTTGGGGTTTAAAAAGGGGGTTTTAAAATTTTTTTTTTAAAAAGGGGCCATTTTAAAAAAAAAAAGGGAAATTTTTTTTAAAAACCTTTTAAAATTTTAAAAAAAAAAACCCAAATTTTTTAAACCCCTTTTTTAAAGGTTTTTTTTTTTAAAAAAAAAAAAATTGGGCCCCCAAAAAAAAAAAAAGGGGGGTTTTTTTAAAAAAAAACTTTTTTTAAAAAAGGGGGGGTTTTTTTTCCCAAAAAGGGAAGGGCCAAAAAAATTTTTTTTTTTTGGTTAAAAATTTTTTTTTAAAAAAATTTTAAAAGGGTTAATTTTTAAAAAAAAGGGGGGGTTTTTTTTTTTTCCCCGGGGGGGAAATTTTTTAAATTTTTTTTTTTAAAAAAAACCAAAACCAAAAAGGGGTTTTTTAATTTTTTGGGGGGCCGGGAAAAAAAAAAATTTTTTTTTTCCCCCAAAAAAACCGAAAAATTTTTAAAAAATTTTTTTTTTTTTCCCCTTTAAAAACCTTTTAAAAAAATTTTTTTCCCCCAAAAAAATTTGGTTTTCCCCCAAAAAAAATTTTTAAAAAAAAATTTTTTTAAAAAAAAGGGGGGAAAAAAAATTTTTAAACCCTAAAGGGGGGGGTTTAAAAAACCCCGGGTTTTTTTGGGGGGTTTTAAAAGGGGGTTTTTTTTTTTTAAAAGAAAAAATTAAAAAAAAATTTTTTAAAAAAAGGGGGTCAAAAATTTTTTTTCTTTTCCAAAAAAAACCCCCGGGTTTTTTTAAAAAAAAAAAATTTTTTTTTTTCTTTCCCTTTTTAAAAAAAGGGAAAAATTTAAAATTTTTTTAAAGGAAAAAAAATTTTTAAAAAAAAAGGCCCCTTTTTGGGGGGGGGCCCCCCAAAAAATTTAAAAAATTTAAATTCCCCCCAAAAAAAAAATTTTCTTAAATTTTTAAAAAAAAAATTTTTTTGGGGGGCCCCCCAAAATTTAAAAATTGGGGAAAATTTTGGGAAAAAAATTTTCCCCGGGAATTTTTCCCAAAATTTTTAATTTTAACCCCCAAAGGGTTAAAAAAAAATTTTTAAAAAATTTTTTTTTTTTTAAAAAAACCCTTTTAAAATTTTTTTAAAAAAATTGGGGTTTTTTTTTTTTTTTAAAAATTTTGGGCCCCCCCAAAAAAAAAAAAATTTTTTTAAAATTTTTTTGGGGAAAAAAAATTTTTTTTTGAAATTTTTTTTTTTGGGGGAAAAAAACAGTTTTTTTAAAAAAATTTTGGGGTTTTTTTTTTTTAAAGGGAAAAAAAAAAAAAAACCCAAAACCAAAAATTTTTAAAAATTCCCCCTTTTTAAATTTTTTTTTTTTCCCCCCAAAAAAAAAATTTTTAAAAAAATTTTTCCAAAAGGGTTTTAAAAATTTTTTTAAAAACCCTTTTTAAAACCCCTTTTTTTAAAATTTTGGGTTTAAAAAATTTTCCTTTTTTCCCCTTTTTCCCCCGGGGAAAAAAAATTTTTTTAAAAAAAAAAATTTTTTTTTAAAAATTTTTTAAAAAAAATTTTTTTCTTTTTTTTTGGGGGGTTTTTTTTAAAAAAATTTTTTTTTGGGTTTTTAAAATTTTTTTCCACCCCAAAAACCTTTTAAAAGGGGTTTTTTTTTAAAAATATTTGAATTTTTTTTAAGGGTTTTTAAAAATTTAAAAAAATTTTTTAATTTCCCCTTTTTTAATTTTTCCCTTTTGGGGTTTAAAATTTTTGGGAAAAAAAATTTTTTAAAAAATTTTTTAAAAAAAATTTTTTTTAAAAAAGGGGAAAATTTTTAATTTTTTTTTTTAAAAAAATTTTTTTTTTTTTAATTTCCCCCAAAAAAATTTTAAAAAAGGGGAAAAAAAGGGGCACTTTTTTAAAAAAAAACCCCCCAAAAAAGTTCAAAAAATTTTTTAAAAAAAATTTTTTTTTTAAAAAAAAAAAATTTTTTTAAAAAATTTTCCCCCAAAAAAAAAAAAAATTTTTTTTTTTCCCCAAAAAATTTTAAAACCCCCCGTTTAAAAAAATTTAAAAATTTTTTTTTTTTAAAAAAAAATTTTTTCCCCAAATTTTTAAAAAATTAAAAACCCCAAAAAAAAATTTTTTTTGGAAAATTTTTAAAAAAAAATGCCCCAAAAAACTTTTTTTTTTTTTAAAAAAAAAAATTTTTTTGGGGGGGCCCAAATTAAAAAAATTTTTTTTTTTTTAAACCAAAAAATTTTTTGTAAATTTTAAAAAAAAATTTTTTCCCCCCAAAAAAAACCCCTTTTTTTTAAAAAATTTTTTTGTTTTTTTTTTTAAAAAAAAAAAAACTTTTTTGTTTCCCCCTTTTTTTCCCCCCCCGGGGGGTTTTAAAAAAATTTTGAAGGTTTTTAAAAAGGGGCCAAACCCCTTTTTTAAAAAAACCCGGGGTTTTTTTTTTTTTTTTTAAACCCCCCTTTTTTTTTTTTTTTCCCCCCCCCGGTTTTTTTTTTTTTTGGGGGTTTTTAAAAAACCCCTTTTCCCTTTGGGGAAAAATTTTTCCCTTTTTTTTTAAAAAATTTTTTTTAAAAAAATTTAAAAAAACCCTTTTTTTTTAAAAAAAAAATTTTTTTTTTAAAAAATTTTAAAAAAACCCCCAAAAAAAAAAAAAAAAAATAAATTTTTTTCCCTTTTTTAAAAAAAATTTTTCCTTTTTTTAATTAATTTTTAAAACTTAAAATTTTTTAAAAAGGAAAATTTTCCCCTTTAAAATTTTTAAAACCCCCAAAAAAAAATTAAATTTTAAAAAATTTTAATTTTCTTTTTTAAAATTTTTTCCCCGGTTTTTAATTAATTTTTTTCCCTTTTTGGGGTTTTAAAAATTTGGGAAACAATGGGTTTTTAAAAAAAAACCCCCCCCCATTTGGGGAAAATTTCCAAATTTTTCTTTTTTAAAAAAAAACCCCCCCCAAAAAAATTAATTTTCCCAATTTTTTTAAAAAAAAATTTTAAAGGGGTTTTTTTTTTTTGGAAAATTGGGCCCAAAAATTTTAAAAAATTTTTCTGGGAAAACTTAAAAAAATTTTTTTTTTGGGTTTTTTTTAAAAAAATTAAAAAAAACCAATTTTTTAAAAAAACCCCCAAAAAATTTAAAAATTTTTTTAAAAAAAAAAAGGGGGGGGGCCCAAAAATTTTTTTTTAAAAAAAGGGGGAAAATTTTTTTTTTGGTTTTCCAAATAAAAAAATTTTTTTTAAATTTTTAAAAAATTTTTTTCCCAAAATTTTTTTAAAAAAAGGGGGTTTTTTGGGCCTTTTTTAAAAAAAAAAAAAAAATTTTTTGGGAAAAATTTTTAAATTTTTTTTTTCCCCAAAATTTTTAAACCTTTAAATTTTTAAAAATTTTTTTTTTAAAAAACCCCCGGGTGAAAAAATTTTTTTTAAATTTGGGGTTTTTAAAAAGGGGGAAAAAATTTAAAAATTTTTTTAAAAACCCTTTGGGTTTTTTTTTTTTTTACCAAAAAAAATTTAAATTTCCCCAATTTAAAAACCCCGGCCAAAATTTTTTTAAAAAAAACCCCTTTTTTTAAAAATTTAAAACCCCCAAAATTTTTAAAAAAAAGGGGTTTTTTTTTTTAAAAAAAATTTTAAAAAAATTTTTTTTAAAATTTTTTCCCAAGGGGAAATTTAAAAATTTTTTGGGGTGAAAAAAAAAAAATCCCCCAAAAAAAAAAGGGGTTTTTTTTTAAAAATTTTTGGGGGTTTTTTTTTTAAAAAAAAAAGGGGAAAAAAAACCCCCAAAAATTTTTTTTTTTCCCAAAAAAGGGGGGAAAAGGGGAATTTTTTTTTTTAAAAGGGAAAAAAATTTTCCCAAAAAGGGGGGGGTTTTTTTTAAAAAAAAAACCTTTTATTTTTTAACCCCGTTTTTTTTTGGGGGAAAAATTTAAAAAGGGGGTTTTTGGGAAAATAATTTTTTTTGGGGGGCCCCCTTTTTTTTAAAAAAAAATTTAAAATTTTTATTTTTTTTTAAATTTTTTTTTTTAAAAAGGGGAAAAAAAAAATTTTTTTTTCCCCAAAAAAGGAAAAAAGGGAAATGGGGTTTTTTTAAAAAAAAAAAGAAAATTTTAAAAAAAAAACCCCCTTTTTTTAAAAAGGGGGAAAAAAAAATTTTTTTCCCCTTTTTTTCCCCCAAAAAAAAAAAAAACCCCCCGGGGGGAAAAAAAAAAAAAACCTTTCCTTTTAAAGGGGGGCCCCAAAAAGGCCTTTTTTTAAAAAAATTTTTTTTTTCAATTTTTTAAAAAAATTTTTCCCAAAATTTTTTTTTAAAAAAAAAAACCCCCCAAAAAATTTTTTAAAAAAGGGGGAAAAAAAACATTTTTAAAAATTGGGGCCCCAAAATTTTTTTTTTTTTCCCCAAAAAAAAAAACTTTTTTTTTTTGTTTTTTTAAAAAATTGGAATTTTCCCCCTTTTTTTTTAAACCAAAAAATTTGGGAAAAAACGGTTTTTTCCAAAAAAGGGGGGGTTTCCCTTAAACTGGTTTAAAAAATTTTTTTTTCCCCGGGGGGGAAAAAAATTAAAAAATTTTTAAAAAAAAAAAAAGGGGAAAGGGGCCCCCCAAAATTTAAAATTTTTTTTAAAAAAAAAAAAAAGGGTTTTTTTTTTTGGGGGGGGGGTTTTTTTTTTTTTTTTTTTTTCCAAAAAGGGGGGTTAAAAAAATTTTTTAAAATTTTTTTAAAAAAATTTTTTCCCCAAAAAATTTTTTTTCCCCGGGGTTTTAAAAAATTTTTTTTAAAAAATTTTTTTTTTTTTGGGGGTTTAAAAAACTTAAATTAAAATTTTTTTTCCCCTTTTTTTTTCAATCTTTTTTTAAAAAAAATTTTTAAAATTTTTTTAAAAAATTTAAAAAAAAGTTTTCCCCAAAAAAAATTTTTTAAAAATTTTTAACTTCCTTTTTCCCAATTTTCCCCAAAAAAAAAAAAGGAATTTTAATTCCCTTTTAAAAAAAAAAAAATTTTTAAAAGGGGGTTTTTTAAATTTAAAAAGTTTTAAAAATTTTTTTTCCCGGAAAATTTTTTTAAGGGTTCCCCCAAAAAGGAAAAAAAAAAAAAGGGGGGCCCCCCCCGGGGGGTTTAAAAGGGCCTTTTTTTTTAAAAAAAACCTTTTTTGGGCCCCCAAAAATTTTTTCCAAAAAAAAATTTTTTTTTTTTTTAAAAATTTTAAAAATTTTTTTCCTTTAAAAAAAAAAATTTTTAAAATTTTTTAAAAAAGGAAAAATTTTTTTTCCCCTTTTTTTTTTTTTTGGGGGAAAAAAGTTTTTTGTAAAAATTTAAAAATTTTTTTCCCCCCCAAAAAAAAAATTTACTTTTTTTTTTTTTTTAATTTTTTCAAAAAAAGATTTAAGGCCAAAAAATTTTTCCCCCCCAAAAAAAATTTTTTAAAAGGGGTTTTTTAAAATTTTTAAAATTTTTATTTTTAAAAATTGGGAAAATTTTCTTTTTTCCCAAAAAAAGGGGGGCCCTTTTTTTTTGGGTTTTTTTTTTGGGGGTTTAAAAAAAATTTTTTTGAAAAAAAACCCCCCCCCAAAAAAAAAAAAAAAAAATTTTTTTTCAATTTTTAATTTTTTATTTTAATTTGGGTTTTAAAGGGGGGGCCCCCAAAAAAAAAAATTTTTTTAAACCAAAAAAAATTTGGGGGGTTTTTTTTTTCCCCCAAAAAAAAAATTTTTTTTTTAAAAAATTTGGGTTTTTTTTTCACCAAAAATTAAAAAATTTGGGGTTTCCCCCTTTTTTTTTAAAAAAAAAACAAAAATTTTTTGGGAAAAAACTTTTTTTTTTCCCCCCAAAAAATTTTTTTTAAGGGTTTTTTTTTAAACCCTTTTAAAAAAGGGTTTTAAAAAAGGGGGAAAAAATTTAAAAAAAAAACCCCCCCCAAAAATTTTTAAATTTTTTTTCCCAAAAAAATTTTTTTTAGGAAATTTTTAAAACCCGGAAAATTAAAAAATTTTTAAAAAAAAAAAACCAAAAACCCCCCATTTTTTTTTTAAAGGAAATTTAAAAATTTTTTTTAAAAAAAAAAAAAGGGGGGGCCCCCAAAAAAATTTTTCCCCGGGTTTTTTTCATTTTTTTTTTTTTTTAAAAAAAAGGGGGGGGTAAAATTTAAAAAAAAAATTTTCCTTTGGGTACCGGGGCCCCTTTTTTTTTTAAAAAAATTTTTTTAAAAAATTTTTTTTTTTCCTTTTTTAAAATTTTAACCCAAAATTTTTTTAAAATTAAAAAAAGGGGTTTTTTTAAAAAATTTTTTAAAAAAAAAGTTTTTTGGTTTTTTTTTAAAAATTGGGAAAAAAAAAAAACCCCAAATTTTTTCCCCGGGGCCCCAAAAAAAAAGGGGGGGTTTTTTTTTTTAAAAAAGGGGGGAAAAAACCCCCTTTTAAAAAGGGGGGTTTTTTTAAAAAATTTTTTTTTTTTTCCCCCAAAATTTTAAAAATTAATTTTTAAAATTTTTCCCCTTTTTTAAAATTTTTTTAAAAAAAAGGCCGGGTTTTCCCCCCCCCCCAATTTTTTTTTTAAAAATTTTGGGTTTAAATGGAAAATTTAAAAAAACCCCCCATTTTCCTTTTGGGGGTTTTTTAATTTGGGGTTTTTTTTAAATTTTTTTTTGGGGGGAAAATCCCCTTTTAAAATTTTGGGGGCCCCTTTTTTTTCCCTTTTTGAATTTTTTTCCCCCGGGGGAAAAAAACCCCCCGTTTAAAATTTTTAAAATTTTTTTGGTTTTTTTCCCCAAAAAAATTTTTTTTCCCCTTTTTTTAAAAAATTTTTTTTTTAAAATTTTTTTAAAAAAAACTTTTTAAAAAATTTTTTCCCCTTCCCAAAAAGGGTTTAAAAAAATTTTTTGTTTTTTTAAAAAAAATTTTTAAAAAAATTTTTTTTTAAAAAGGGGGGTTTAATTTTTAAAAACCCTTTTTTAAAATTTTTCCCCCCGGAAAAAAAAAATTTTTCCCCAAAAAAGGGGAAATTTTTTTTTTTTTTTTAAAAAAAAAATTTTTAAAAATTTTTTTTTTTAAAAAAATTTTTAAGGGGGTTTTTTTTTTTTAAAAAAGGAAAAAGGGGAAAAAACCCAAAAATTTTTTCCCCCTTCCCCTTGGGGTTTAAAATTTTTTTTTTTAAAATTTTTTTTAAAAAAAAAAAAAAAAACCCTTTTTTTGGGGGGCCCCCAAAAAATTTTTTACCGGGGTTTTGGTTTTTTTTAAAAGGGGGGGAAAAAAAATTTTTTTAAAAATTTGGCCAAAAATTTTTTTGGGGGGAAAAAATTTTTTTTTTCCCGGGGTTTTTAAAAAATTTTTTTTTTTTAAAAAAAATTTTTTTAAAAAATTTTAAAAAGGGAAAAAAAATTTTTTTCCTTTTTTTCCCCCCCCAAAAAAAAGGGTTTAAAAAAGGGGGGGGGGTTTTTTTAAAAAAGGTTAAAAGGGTTTTAAACCAAACCCCTTTTTCCCGGGGAAAAAAAAATTTTTAAAAATTTTTGGTTTTAAAGGAAAAAAAAATTTTTTTTTTTTTAAAAATTAAAAAATTTTTAAATTTTAAACCCCCGGTTTTTTTAAAAAATTTTAAAAAATTTATTTTTTAAAAAATTTTTTGGATTTCCAAAAAGGGGGGAAAAAGGGGGAAAAAATTTAAAAAAAAACCCCCGGGCCCAAAAATTTTTTTAAAAAATTTTTTTTAAATGTTTTCCTTTTTTTTTAAACCCCAAAAAATTTTTAAACCCTTTTTTTTTTTAAAAAAACCCCGTTTTTAAATTTCCCCCTTTTTTAAAAAAAAACCTTTTTAAAAAATTTTTTTAAAAAAAAAAAATTTTTTTGGGGGGTTTTTTTTCCCAAAATTTAAAAAAATTTTTTTAAAAAAATTTTTTTTAAAACCCGTTTTTCCCCCCTTTTGGGGAAAAAAAATTTTTTAAAAATTTTTCCCCCCCAAAACCCCCCTTTTTAAAAAAGGGGGGGTTTTTTTTCCCCCAAAAAATTTTTTTTCCCCCAAAATTTTTAAAAAAAAATTTTTTCCCCTTTTTTTAAAAAAAAAATTTTTAAAAATTTTAAAGGTTGGTTTTAAAAATTTTTAAAAACCCCCTTTTTAAAAAAACCCGGGGCCCCTTTTTTCCTTTTAAAAAAGGGCCTTTTTCCCCTTAATTTTTGTTTTAAAAATTTAAAATTTGGGGGGTTTTTTTTTTTTTTTAAAAAAAACCCAAAAATTTTAAAGGAAAAAAAAAATTGGGGGTTTAAAATTTTTCCCTTTTTTTTTTTCCTTTTTAAAAAATTTTAAAAAGGGCCCGGTTTTTTAAATTTTTTTGGAAAAATTTTTTTCCCTTGGGGGTTTCCCAAAAACTTTCAAAAAATTTTTTTAAAAAAAAATTTTTTTTTTTTTGGTTTTTTTAAAAAAAACTTTTAAAAAGGTTTTTTTTTTTAAAAAATTTTTTTGGTTTTTTTGGGTTTTAAAAATTTTAAATTAAGGGAAAAAAAAATTTTTTTAAAAAATTTAAAAAAAAAGGGGGGTTTAAATTTAAATTTTTAAAAAAAAAAAAAGGCCCAAAAAGGGAAATTTTCACCCTTTTTTTAAAAAACCCTTTTTTTTGGGTTTTTTCCCCAAAAACCCCAAAAAAAAAAAAAATTTTTTTTTTTTTTTTTTTTCCCCCCCGGGAAATTTAAAAAAAAAAATTTTTTTAAAAAATTTTTTTTTGGGGAAAAAAAAAAAAAAAAAAATTTAATTCCCCCAAAAATTTTAAAACCCAAAAGAAAAAAGGGGTTTTGGGGGGCCCCCTTTGAAAATTTTAAAATTTAAAAATTTTAAAAAAGGTTGGGAAAATTTTAAAACCCTTTTTTTTTTTTGGGAATTTTAAGGTTTTTTCCCCCAAAACTTTTCAAAACCCCCCTTTTTTTTAAAAAAAAAATTTTTTTTTAAAAAAAAAAAAATTTTTTTGGGTTTAAAAAATTTTTTTGTTTGGGTTTTTTTTAAAAAAAAAAAATTTTTTAAAACCTTTTTCCTTGGGAAATTTAAATTTTGGGGAAAAAAGGGTTTTTTTTTAAATTTTTTTTGGGGGCCCAAAAAAACCAAAAAAGGGGAATTTTTTTTTTTTTTACCAAATTTTTTTTTAAAAGTTGGGGGGGTTTTTTTTTAAAAAAAATTTTTTTTTTTAAAATTTGTTTTTTTTTTTTTGGTTTTTAAAAAAAAAATTTTTAAAAAAACCCTTTTTTTAAAATTTTTCCGGGGTTTTTGGGGTTTTAAAAAAAGTTGGGGGTTTTTTTTTAAAAAATTTTAAATTTTTAAAAAGTTTAAAAAAAAAGGGGGTTTTTTTAAATTTTTAAAAAATTTTTTCCCCCAAAAATTTAAATAAATTTTTTTTTTTTAAAAAAAAATTTTTTTTTTTTTTTTAAATTAAAATTTTTAAAAACCTTTTTTTAAAAAAATTTTTTTTTTTTGGGGGCCCCCCCAAAAAAAAGGAAAAAAACCCCTTTTTTTTAAAAAAAAAAGGGTTTTTTTTTAAAAAGAAGTTAAACCCCTTTGGAAAAAAATTTAAAACCCCCCCCAAAAAAAAATTTCCCCAAAAGGGGTTTTAAATTTTTAATGCCTTTAAAAATTTTTCCCTTCCAAAATTTTAAAAAGGGCCCGGGTTTTAAAAACCCCCCTTTTTAAAAAAATTTTTTAAAAATTTTTTTTTTAAAAAAAATTTTTTAAAAAAAAAAAAATTTGTCCCTTTTTTTCCTTGGGTTTTAAAAAAAAAACCCTTTTTCCTTAAAATTTTTTTTAATTTAATTTTAAAAAAGGAAAAAATTTTTTTAAAAAAAGTTTTGGGCCCCCCCAAAAAAATTTTTTAAAAAAAAATTTGGGGGTTTTTTAAAATTTTTAAAATTTTTTTTAAAAAAAGGGGTTTGGGTTTTTTTTTAAAATTTTTTTAAATTTTTTTTTCCCCGTTTTGGGGGGGGGTTTTTTTCCCCAAACCTTAAAATTTTTTTTTTAAAAAAAATTTTTTTCCCCCTTTAATTAAAATTTTTTAAAAAATTTTAAAAAATTTTTTTTAATTTAAAAATTTTAAAAAATTTTTAAAAAAAATTTTTGGCCCCAAAAAACCTTTAAAAGTTTTAAATAAGGGTTTTGGGGGGGGGTTTTTTTCCCCCCCCGGGGGGGCCCCCCAAATTTTTTCCGGGGGGGTTTTTCATTTAAAATTTTTTTAAAGGGGTTTTTTTTAAAAGGAAAAAAAAAACCGGCCCTTTTAAAATTTTTTTGAAAAAATTTTTTTTAAAAAAAGGAAAAAAATTTTTTTAAAAATTTTTTTTTTGGGTTTTAAAAAAAAAAGGGGTTTTTTCAAACTTTAAAATTTTTAAATTTTTTTGGGGTTTTAAAAAAAAAAATTTTTGGGGTTTTTAAAATTTTTTAAAAAAGTTTTTTAAAAAAATTTTAAAAAAGGGGAAAGGGGGGTTTTATTTTTTTTTTGGGTTTAAAAAATTTTTTTTTAAAAAAACCCTTTTTTAAAAAAATTTTTTAAAATTAAAAACCTTTTTTTGGGGGGTTTTTTTTTCCCCCAAAAGCAAAAATTTTTTTAAAAAATTTGGGGTTTTTTTTTTAAAAAAAAAAAAGGGGGTTTAAAAATTTTTTTTTGGGGGTTTTTTTAAAGGTTTTTTTTTAAATTTGGGGGTTTTTTTTTTCCCCGGGGCCCCAAAAAAGGGGGGTTTTTTTAAAAATTTTTTTTAAAAAATTTTTTTTCCCGGGGTTTTTCCCCCCCCAAAAAAACCCCCCCCAATTTAAAAAAAAAAAGGGTTTTTTTTTTTTTTCCCCAAAAAAAATTAAAAAAATTTTTTTTTTAAAATTTTTTTTTTTTTTTTTAAAAAAAGGTTTTTTTTAAAAAAAAATTTTTGGGGTTTTTTTTTAAAAAATTTTTTAAGGGTTTTTTTTTTGGAAAAAAGGGGAACCCCTTTTTTTTTTTTTGAAAAAATTTTTTTTTTTTTTCCCCCCAAAAAAAAAACCCCGGAAAAAAAGGGGGCCCAAAAAATTTTTTTTTTTTATTTTAAAAAAAAATTTTTAAAAAAAAAAAAAAGGGTTTTTGGGGGCCCCAAACCCCCCCCTTTTTTTAAATTTTTTTTTTAAAAAAAAAAACCCTTTTGGGGGCCCCAAAATTTTTTTTAAAAAAAAATTTTTTTTTTTTTTGGCCCGGGAAAATTAAATTTTTTTTTTAATTTTTTGGGCCCTTTTAAAAAAGGGGGAATTTTTTAAAAAAAAAATTTTTTTTTAAAAATTTTTGGGGGAAAAAACCCCCCCCAAAAAAAAAGTTTGGGGGGGAAAAAAAAAAAAAAAAAATTTTCCCAAAAACTTAAATTTAAAAAAAAAACCTTTTTAAAAAACCCCTTTTCCCAAAAATTTTTTTTTTTTAAAAAATTTTCCCAAAAATTTTTTTTTTTTAAAAAAAAAATTTTTTTTCCCAAAAAATTTTTTTTGGGGGGAAAAAAAAAATTAAAATTTTTAAAAAAATTTTTTTTTAAAAGGGTTTTGTTTAAAAAACCCCAATTTAATTTTTTTAAAAAAAAATTTTTAAAAAATTTTTTTTAAAAAAAAAAAAAGGAAAAAAAGGGGGGTTTTTTTTAAAAAAATTTTAAAACCCTTTTTTTCCCCTTTTTTTTTTTAAACTCAATTTTCAAAAACCCCCTTTTTAAACCCAAAAAAAAATTTTTAAAATTTAAAAATTTTTCTTTTTTTTCCCCCTTAAAAAATTTTTAAAAAAAATTTTTTGGGGTTTAAAAGGTTTAAATTTTTCCCCTTTTTGGGGCAAAAAAAAGGAATTTTTTAAAACCCCCCCCCAAGGGAAAAAATTTAAAAAACCCCTTTTTTTTTCCCCAAATTTTTTAAATTTTTTTTCCCCCCTTTTTTTTAAAATTTTTTTTCCCTTTTAAAAATTTTTTGGGGAAAAAAAAAAAAAACCCCCCCCTTTTTAAAAAAAAACAAAAAGGGGGAAAAAATTTTTTTTCCCCCGGGAAAAAAGGGGGAAATTTTGGGGAAAAAAAAATTTTTAAAAAAGGGGCCGGGAAAAAAGGGGGTTTTTTTTAAAAAATTTTTAAAAAAAAAAGGGGGGGGGTTTTTTTTCCCTTTTTTTAAAATTTGGTTTTTTTGGGGAAATTAAAAAAATTTTTTTTTTTTTCCAAAAACCTTTTAAAAAAGTTTTTTTTTTCCCGGGAAAAAATTTTGGTTTTTTTTTTTCCCCCGGTTAAACCAAGGGGTTTAATTTTTTTTAAAAAAAAAAAAAAAAATTAAAAATTTTTAATGGGTTTAAAATTTTTTTAAAACCCTTTTTTTTTAAAAAAAGGGGGGGGTTTTTTTTTTTCAAAATTTTTTGACCTTAAAAAATTTTTAAAAATTGGGTTTTTCCCCAAAATTTAAAAAATTTTTTTAAAAATTTTTTCCCGTTTTTCCCCGGGCCCCAAAAAAATTTTGGAAAAAATTTTCCGTTTGGTTTTTTTGGAAAAAAGGGGTTTAAAAAAGGGTTTAAAAAACCCCCTTTTTTGGGGGGGAAAAAAAACCTTTTTAAAAAGGGGACGGGAAATTTTTGTTTTTTTAATTTTTCCCCCAAAAAAAATTTTTTTTTTTCCCAAACCCCTTTTTAAAAAAATTTTTTTAAAATTTTTTTAAAAAGGGCCCCTTTTTTTTAAAAAAAACCCCGGGGGGGTTTTTTGGGGAAAAAAACCCCAAATTTTTTAAAAAAAAAAATTTTTTGCCCCAAAAAAATTTAAAAAAAGGGGGGTTTAATTTTTTTTTTAAAAAGGGGAAAAATTTAAAAAAAACCCAAAACAAAAATTTTTTTTTTTTAAAATTTTTTTGGGAAAGGGGTTTTTGGTTTGGGAAAAAAAGGTTAAAATTTTTAAAACCCCTTTTTTCCCCCTTGGGAAATTTTTCCCTTTTTTTAAAAAAAAAAAAAATTTTTTTTCTTTCACAAAAGGGTTTTTTTTTAAAATTTTTTTCCCCTTTTTTAAAAAAAATTTAATTTTTAAAAAAAATTTTTTAAATTTAAAAGGGTTTTAAAAAAAACCCCCCAAAAATTTTCCCAAAAATTTTAAAAATTTTTTTTTTAAAAAATTTTTCCAAAAAATTTTTTTTTAAAAACCAAATTTTTAAAATTTTTAAATTTTTAAAAAAATTTTTAAAAAAAATTTTTTCCCCCGGGGCCCCTTTTTTCCCCCCCAAAAAAAAAAAAAAAAAAAAATTTTCCCCAAAGGGGAAAAGGGTTTTAAATTTTTTTAAAAAAAAATTTTTTCCCCCTTTTTTTTTTTTTTAAAAGGGGGGGAAAAAAAAGTTTTGGGGAAAACCCCAAAACGGGGAAAAAAAATTTTTAAAAAATTTTTTTTTAAAATTTTTTTTTTACCAAAGTTTTGGGGCCCCCGGGTTAAAAGGTTTTTTTAAATTAATTTTTCCCCCCCTTTTTTTTAAAAATTTGGGTTTTTTTTTTCCCCCAAAAAACCCAAAAATTTTTTTGGGCCCCGGGGGTTTTTGGCCCAAAAATTTTTTTTTTTTTTTTTTTTAAAAGGAAGGGGGGTTTTTTTAAAAAAAAAAGGGGTTTTAAAAAAAAAAAAATTTTTTAAAAAAAGGGTTTTAAAATTTTTTTTTTCCCGGGGGTTTAAATTTTAATTTGGGGAAATTTTTTTTTGGGGGTTTTTTTTTAAAAAAAAAAATTTTTTTTTTTAAAAATTTCCGTTTTTTTTTTAAAAAAAAAAAGGGTTTTCAAATTTTTCCCCCCAAATTTTTTTTTTGGGGGTTTAAAAAATTTAAAATTTTAAAAAAGGGAAAAATTTTTAAAACCCCAAAACCAAAAAAAAAGGGGGGTTTTTTTAAAAACCCTTTTTTTTTTTTTTTTTCCCCGAGTTTTTTTTAAAAAAAAAATTTTTTTTTTCCCCCCCAAAAATTTTTTTTTTAAAAAATTTTTTTTTTTTTTTCCCCCCCCCAAAAAATTTTTTTAAAAAAAAAAAAATGTTTTTTTTAAAAAAAAAAGGGGGTTTTTTCCTTTTTTTGGGAAAGGGAATTTAAAAGGGGAAAAAAAAAGGGGGGGGGAAAAAAATTTTTAAAAAAATTAAACCTTTAAAATTTTTTGGGGGGGGGGGTTTTTTTTTTTTAAATTTTTTTTAAAAAAATTTTTAAAAAAAAATTTTTTAAAAAAAATTTTTAAAAAAAAAATTTTTGGGGTTTTTTTTTTTTAAAAAAAAAAAATTTTTTAAAAAATTTTTTCTTTTTTCCAAAAAATTTAAAATTTTTTGGGATTTTAATTTCCTTTAAAAGGGAAAAAAAAAAAAAAATTTTTAAAAAAAAGGTTTTTTTTAAATTTTCCCCGGGTTTTTAAAATTTTAAAATTAAAAATTAAAAAATTTTCCTTGGGCCCCAAAACCCAAAAAAATTTTTTTTGGCCCCCAAAAAAAATTTTTAAAAAAAAAATTTTTTTAAAAAATTTTTTTTTTCCCTTTTAAAAAGAAAAGGGGTTTTTTTTAAAATTTCCCCAAAAAATTTAAAAATTTAAAAAGGGGGAAAAAAGGGGGGGGGAAAAAAAAAAAAAAACCCCCAAAAAGGGGGGTTTTTATTAAAACCCCCCAAAAAATTTTTTAAAAAAGTTAAAAATTAATTAAAACAAACCCCCGAAAAAATTTTTTAAAAAAAATTTTTTTCCCCCCAAAAAAAAAAAATTTTTTTCCCCCTTTTTTTTTTTTAAAAAAAAAAAACCGGTTTCCCCCCCTTTTTTTTTTTTTAAAAAAAAAAAAAAGGGGTTTTTTAAAAAAAAAAAAAAAACCAAACCCCCCAAAAAGGGTTTTATTTTTTTGGTTTTTTTTAAATTTTTTTTTTTAAAAAAGGGGGGGAGGCCCTTTTTTTTTTCAGGGGTTAAAACCTTTGGAAAAACCCCCCCCTTTTTTTTCCCCGGAAATTTTTTTTTTTAAAAAATTTTTGGGGTTTTTTTTTTTTAAAAAAAAAAACCAAAAAAAAACCCCTTTTTTTTTAAGCAACCCCCGGTTTTAAAATTTTTTGGGGGGGGAAAAAAAAAAAAAGGGGGAAACCCTCCTAACAAATTTTAAAAAAAAGGGGGGGGTTTCATCATTTAGAACTGTTTTACGATAGTATTTTTTTTTTTAAGGTTTTTTTCCCAAATTGGGCCAAATTTTTTTTTAAAATGGCCCTTTTTTTCCCCAAAAAAAAAAAAAATTTTTTTTTTTAAAAATTTGGGGGGCCCTTTTTAAAAAAAAAATTAAAAAAAGTTTTTTTTTTTAAAAAAAAAAAAAAAAAAGGTTTTGGGTTTTTTTTTTTAAAAAAAAAATTGGGGGGCCCAAAAATTTTAACCCTTTTTTTTTTTTTTTTTTTTAAAAAAAATTTTTTAAAAAAGTTAAATTAAAAATTAAAAAATTTTGGGGGAAAAAAAATTTTTGGGGGGGGTTTTTTAAAAGGGAAAAAAAAAATTTTTTTTTTTAAAAATTTTTTGGGGGTTTTTTTTTAAAAAAATATTCTTAAAAAAAATTTTTTTTTTTTTTTTAAACCTTTTTTGGTTTTTTAAATTTTTAAATTTTTTAAAAATTTTTTTAAACCCCTTTTTTTTTAACCGGGGAAAATTTTTTTTTTTTTTTTTCCCCCCGGGGAAAATTTTTGGGTTTTTAAAAAAAAAAATTTGGGCCCTTTTTAAAAATTTTAAAAAACCCCAAAAAAAAAGGTTTTGGGGTTTGAAATTTTTTTTTTAATTTTTTTAAAAAAAAAATTTTAAAAGGAAAAATTTTTAAAAAAATTTTTTTAAAAAAAAACTGTTTGGATTTTTTTTTTTAAAAAAAAAATTTTTTTTTTCTTTTTAAACCCCCTTTTAAAACCAAAAAAAAATTTTTTTAAAATTTTTTTTATTTGGAAAATTTTTTTAAAAAAACAAAAATTTTTTAAAAAACCCTTTTTTTTTCCCAAAAAAGGGAAAGGAAAAAAAAAAAACCCCCCAAAAAAAAAGGAAAAACCCCCCAAAAATTTAAAATTTTTGGAAAAAACCCCTTTAAAAAAAACCCCCCCCCAAAAATTTTTTTTCCTTTAATTTTTTTTAAAAAAATTTTTAAAAAACCCCCGAAAATTTTTTTTTGGAAACCCCCTTTAAAAATTTTAAAAAAAAATTTTTTAAAAACCCCCAAAAAAAAAAAATTTTTAAAAAAATTTTTTTTAAAAATTTTTGGGGGAAAAAAAAAATTTTAAAAATTTTTTTTTGGGAAAAAAAAAGGGGTTTTAAAAAAAAAAAAAAATTTTTTTTTTGGGAAAAATTTTAAAAATTTTTTTTTTTCCCCCCCCCCTTTTTTTTGTTTTTTTTGGTTTAAACCCCAAAAAATTTAAAAAAAAATTTTTTTGGGTTTTTTTTTAAAAATTAAAAAAAATTTTTAAAAAATTTAAATTTTTTTTTTTTAAAAAAACCCTTTTTTTAAAAATTTTTTAAAATTTTTAAAATTTTTAAAAAGGTTTTTTTTTTAAAAATTTTTTTTAAATTCCCCAAAATTTTAAAATTAAAACCCCAAAATTTTTTTTCCCCCGGGCCCCCCCTTTTTTTTAAAAACTTTTTTTTCCCCCCTTTTTTCCCCTTTTAAATCCCTTTTTGAAAATTTTTTCTTAAATTTTGGTTTTAAAATTTTTTTTTTTAAAAAAAAAAAAAAAAGGTTTTTTTTTTGGGGAAAAAACCCCCCCCAAAAATTTTTTTCCCCCCAAAAAAAAGGGGGCCCCCCCTTTTTTCCCAAAAAAAAGGGAAATTGGGGTTTTTTAAATTTTTTCCTTTAGGAATTTTTTTAAAATTTTGGGAAAAACCTTAAAAAACCCCCCCCCAAAATTTTTTTTTGAAATTTTTTTTAAAATTTTTTTTTTTCCCAAAAAACTTTTTGGGGGGTTTTTTAAAATTTTCCCCAAAAGGGTTTTTTTTAAAAAAAATTTTTTTTTTTGGGGTTTTTTAAAAAGTTTAAGGGGGAAAAAAAAAAAGGGGGGGGGGGTTTTTTAAAAAAAAAAAAAAAACCCAAAAATTTTTTTTAAAAAAATTTTGGGTTTTTTTTTAAATTTTTGGTTTTTTTTTTTGGGGTTAAAGGGTTTTTTTTTAAAAACCTTTTGGGCCCTTTTTTTTTAAAAAACCCTTTTTTCCCGGAAAATTTCCCTTTTTTTTTCCCCCCAAAAGGGGGAAAAAAAAAAATTAAAATTTTTAAAAAAAAAATTTTTTTTTTCCCCCCGGGGAAAAAAATTTAAAAGGGGGAAAAAAAGGGGGGGCCCAAAAAATTTAAAAAAAAGGGGGGAAAAAATTTTTTTTTTTTTCCCAAAAAAATTTTTTCCAAAAAAAAACCCCCAAAAAAGGGGGGGTTTTTTTTAAAAACCCTTTTTCCCCCAAAAAAAAAAATTTTTTTTTTTTTCCCCAAAAGGGTTTTTTTTAAAAAAAATTAAAATTTTTTTTCCCTTTGGTTTTTTAAAATTTTTTTCCTTTGGGAAAAAGGGGGGCCTTTAAAAAATTTAAAAAGGGGCGGGTTTTCCTTAAGGGGGGGGGTTTTTTTTTTTTTGGGTTTTTTGGGGGTTTTTTTTTTTATAAATTTTTTTTTTAAAAAATTTTTTTTTTTTTTGGGGGGTTTTTTTTTTGGAAAAGTTAAACCCTTTTTTTAAAAAATTTTTTTTCTAAAATTTTTTTTAAGGCAATTTTTTTAAAAAAAAAATTTTTTTTAAAAAAATTTTTTTTTGGGTTTTTTTTTAAAAATTTTTTAAAAAGGGGGGCCCCAAAAATTTTTAAAAAAAAAATTTTTTTTAAAGGGGGTTTTTTAAATTTTTTTGGGGGTTTTTTTAAAAATTTTTTTTAAAAACCTTTTTTTCCCAAAAAATTTTTTTTAAAAATTTTTTTTTTGGGGTTTTTTAAAAACCCTTTTTAAAAAAATTTTTTAAAAAAGTGGTTTTTTTTAAAAAAAAAAAAAACCCTTGAATTTAAAATTTTTTTTTTCCCCCCAAAAAAAAACCCCAAAAAAGGGGTTTAAAATTTTAATTTAAAAAAGGTTTTTAAACCCAAAAAATTTTAAAAATTTTTAAAAGGGGGGGGTTTTTTTTTTTTTTTGGGTTTAAAGGGGGAATTAACCCGAATTAACTTAAATTTTAAACCCAAAAAAATTTTAAAAAAATTTTTACCTTTTTTTTAAAAAGGGCCCCCCTTTTTTAAAAAAATTTTTTTTTTTGGGGGGGGCCCCAAAAAGAAGTTAAGACTCATTGAGTTTCCCAATTTTTTTTTTTGGGGGAAAAAAAAAAAAAAAATGGAATTTTAAAAAAAAAAGGGAACCCCCCAAAAAGGGGGGGCCCAAATTTTTTTTAATTTTTTTTTCCCCCGGGGGGAAAATTTTTTTTTGGGGGGTTTTTTTTTTTTGGCCCCCAAAAAAAAAACCCAAAAAATTTTTTTAAAATTTTTTTTTTGGTTTAAAATTTTAAAAAGAAAAATTTTAAAAAAAAACCCCTTTTAAAAAAAACCAAAAAAAAATTTTAAAAGGGGGTTTTTTGGAAAAAAAAACCCGGGGCCCCAAAAAGGTTTTTTTTTGGGTTTTTTAAATTTTTTTTTCCAAAATTTAATTTTTTTTTTAAAAAAAAAGGGTTTTTTTCCCAAAAAATTTTTTGGAAAATTTTTTACCCTTTTTTTTTTCCCCGGAAAATTTCCTTTTTTTGGGTTTAAATTTTTTAAAATTTTTTTAAATTTTTTTAACCCCCAAAATTTTTTTTGGGGTTTAAAAAAATTTTTTAAAAAAAGTTTGGGGAAAATTTAAAAATTTAAAAAAAAATTTTTTTTTTTAAAAAAAAACCCCCGGGGGGGTTTTTTTTTTTAATTTTAATTTTAATTTCCCCAAATTTTAAAAAAAACCCCTTTTTTCCCCCTTTTAAATTTTAAAAAAAAAAATAAGGGGGTTTTTTTTTAAAAAAAAAAAAAAATTTTTTTTTTTTAAAAAGTTTTTTTTTTCCCCCAAAGGAAACCCCCCAAAAAAAAAATTTCCCCCCTTTTTTTTTTAATTTAAAAAAAAAAAAAGTTTGGGGGGGCCCCATTTTAAAAAATGGGGGAAAAAAAACATTTTAAATTTCCCCCTTTTGGGGTTTCCCCTTTTAAAAAAAAATTTTTTTTAAAAAATTGGGTTTAAAAAAATTTTTTTTTGGGGCCCCCGGGGCCCCCAAAAATTTTTTCAAAAGGGGGCCCCCCCCCAAAAAAAAATTTAAAAGGGGTTTTTTAAAAATTTTGCCAAAATTTTTTTTTTTTTAAAAAAAAAACTCCAAAAATTTCCCCTTTTTGGGTTTAAAAAAAAAAGGGGGAAAAAAATTTTCCCAAAAAATGGGGAAACCCCAAAAAATTTTTTTTTTTTTAAATTTTATTTTAAAAATTTTTTCCAATTTTTTTTAATTTTTTTGGGGGGAAAAAAATTTTTTTTTTGGGGGGGAAAAAATTTTTTAAAAAGTTTTTTTTTCCAAGGGGTTTTTTTTTTGGGGGAAAAAAAAAAATTTTTTTTTTTTTTAAAAATTTTTGGGGAAAAATTTTTTTTTTAAAAAAAAAAGTTTGGGGGGCCCGGAAAAAAAAAAAACCCTTTTTTTTAAAAACCGGGGGGGAAAAAAAAATTTTTTTTTTGGGGGTTTTTTTTTTTTGGCCCGTTTTTTAAGGGAATTTTTTTTCCCCCTTTTTGGGGGAAATTTTTTTTAAAAAGGTTTGGGGGGTTTTTTTTTGGAAATTTAAAAAGGTTTTTTTAAAAAAATTTAAAAATTTTTAATTTTAAAAAAAATTTTTTTTTCCCAAATTTTTTGGGTTTGGGAAAAAAATTTTTTTTCCCCCTTTTTTTTGGGGGAAAAATTTAAAAAAAAAAAAAAAAAATTTTTTTTAAAATTTTTTTCCCTTTTTAAAAACCCAAAAAAATTTTAAAAACCCCCTTTTTCCCCCCCTTAAAAAACTTTTTAAATTAAAGGGGTTTTTTTAAAAAAAAAAAATTTTTTTTTTTCCCCCTTTTTTTTTTTTTTTAAAAAAGTTTTTTTTTTTCCAAAAAGGGGGAAAAAAAAATTTTTTTTTGGGGAAAGGGGGAAAAAAAAAAAAAAAAAAGGAAAAAAGAAAAATTTTTTTCTTAAAAGGTTTTTTTATTAAAAAGGTTTTTTTTCCTTTTTTTAAAAAAAAAGGAAAAAAAAAATTTTTTTGGGGCCTTTTTTTTTTAAAAATTTTTTTTTTCCCCCAAAAAAAAAAATTTTTTTTAAAAATTTTTAAAAAAAAAAAGGGGGGTTTTTTAAAAAAAAAATTAAACTTAAAATTTAAAATTTTTTTGGGGAAAAGGGAAATTTTTTGGGAAAAAGGGGGTTTTAAAGAAAAAAAAATTTAAAAAAAAATTTTTCTGGGTTTTTATTTTAAATTTTAAGGGGGTTTTTTTACCCCGCTTTGGGGGTAAAAAAATTTTTTTGGGGGCCCTTTTTTTTTGGAAAAAATTTGGGGGTTTTTTTAAAAAAATTTTTAAAATTTTTTGGAAAAAAAAGTTGGTTTTAAAATTTTTTTTCCCCCTTTTTTTTAATTAAATTTTTTAAAAAAAAAATTTTTTTTGGAAAAAAATTTTTTTTGGGTTTTTGGGGGGAAAAAAAAAAAAAAAATTTAAAAAAAAGGTTTTTTTTTAAAAAAATTTTTTTTTTTTAAAAAAACAAACCCAAAAAAAAAAAATTTTAAACCTTTTTTTACCGGTTGGGGTTTTTTTTTTTTTAAAAAAAATTTTTTTTCCCCCCAAAAAAATTTTAAATTTTTAAAAAAATTTTTTTTTTAGTTTTTTTAAATTTTTTTTAAAATTTTGGGGTTTTTAAAAAAAGTTTAAATTTTTAAAAATTTTTAAAAAAAAAAACCCCAAAAAAAAATTTTTTTTTGGGTTTTTTAAAAAATTTTTTTAAAAAATTTTTTTTTAATAATTTTTTTAACCTTTCAAAAAAAGGGGGGGAAAAAATTTTTTTTGGGGTTTTTTAAAAGGAAAATTTTAAAAATTTTTTGGAAAAAAGTGGTTTTTTTAAAAAAAAAAGGGTTTTTTTTTTTGATTTCCCTTTTAAAGGGGAAAAAAAAGGGGGGTTTAAAAAGGGTTTAAAAGGGTTTAAAAAAAATTTTAAACCCTTAAAAAAAACCCTTTGGGGCCCCCCCCCTTTACCTTTTTTTTTAAAAAAATTTTTAAAAAACCCCAAAAAAAAAAAACCCAAAACCCGGGCCCCGGGGGGGGTTTTTCCCTTTTTTAAAAAAAAAATTTAAATTTTTTTCAATTTTTTAAAAAAAAAAGGGGGGAAAAAAAAAATTTTTTTTCCCCTTTTTTTTTTTCCTTAAAATTAAAAAAAAGGAATTTAAAAATTTTTAAAAAAAAATTTTAAAAAAAACGGGGAAAAAAGGGGGTTTTTTTTAGAATTTTTTTTAAAATTTTTTAAAAAAAATTTTTTAAAAATTTTTTTAAAATTTTTTTTTTTTTAAAATTTTTTTTTTCCCCCTTTTTTTTGGTTTTTTTTAAAAAAAAAAAACCGTAAAAAAAAGGGGTTTTAAAATTTAAAAAAATTAAACCCTTAATTTTATTTTTCCTTTTTTAAAAAGGGGTTTAAATTTTTTTGGGGTTAAGGGTTTGAAAAAAAAAAAAACCCCCCAAAAAAAAAGGGTTTTTTTAAAAAATTTTTTTTTTTTAAAAAACCCCCCGGGTTAAAAATTTTTTTTAAAATTGGCCCCCCCTTTTTTTTTTTTTCCCCCCTTTTTTTCCACCAGGAAACTGTTCCAAAAATTTTTTTAAAAAAAAATTTTTTTTTTTTTTTTTAAAAAAAACCAAAAAAAAACCCCCTTTTTTTTTAAAACCCAAAAATTTTAAAAAAAATTTTTTTTTTTCCCAAAAAAAGGGGGGAAAAAAAACCCCAAAAGGGGGGGTTTTTTTTTAAAAAA
>NW_024379429.1:0-13912 GCF_016835505.1 Polypterus senegalus
TGTGAGACGGAACTGTCATCTCTGTCTTGTCATGGAGCACAGTTTAAACTTTTGACTAAAGGGTGTTATTTCATGTCTAGAGAGCTCTAATAATGTTAAAAAAACGTATTTAGAAGGTCGTAAACAGGTTTTCTATGCTCTAACTGCGAAAATATTCAATTTATAAATTAAATTAAATAAATTCCTACTTTGCGGAAATTCATTTATCGCGGTAGAGTCTGGAACGGATTAACCGCGATAAACGAGGGTTTACTGTATATAGAAAGTAAACCTCAGAATAACATGACAAACACAACTTATAGAGGAGCTCTTTTATACCCTCTGATAATTTCTTTGTAAACCTAGAAGTGGCTTGAGGCTCCCTCAGGTTGCCAATATTATGTTTCCATTTTTTCGGCATTATCTCTAAGGACAGTGGTTGTTACTTTTCCATTGTCACTTTCAATGTTTATCCTTTGACCAAAATGAGTCCTTGTTAATCCAGCCCCATTAGCTTTGCTGACTCAGGTTAGACCAGGAAAGATACATTAGCCAGAATTAATTTGGATTTATGTAGACTCCCCACCCTATTATATATCACCCTTCAGAGTCAGACATTACATGAGTGATTAGTAAGAGAATTGTCTTGTCAGTTAAGATTCCCATTCGTCTGGTTTCTTATCATAATTAGAATAAAACATTTGAATAACTCTGTCTCCTTTTAGCATAAATTATACTTGCTTTATTAAGTAATTCTCGTTCAAAAATGTTTTAAAGAATACGTTCAGTATTTTGTAAGTCAAAGTTATTTTTTCACTATCATAGTATATATTAATTTGCCATGGTAAATTATTTTCTTAAGTAAAGCATTTTTTATAGATACAAAAATAGCCTTCCTGTCCTTGCTGCTTCACATGGGCTCTATGGTATATTGGTGCAAAGATTGAAATGAAAGAAAATGTGGCTACTTAAAAGTGATTTCAGAAAACAGGCCTTCCACATTTAACAGTTTTTGGCACTGTTTTCTTCAGGTAAAGACATTTTCCTGTTCACAGCTCTCTTCAATGGTAAAGCTTTCAAGCTGTTGACTCTCAGAAACATGTTGTTCTGTCAGCGCACTGGCAGATAAACATTTTGAACACGACCAGAGGAAGTTTGTAGGAAAACAAAAAAGGTACAAGTGCAAAAGGAACTGAAGCCAAAACGAGAGACAAGATTCGAAGTGGTGGAGAATAAGCAAGAGCTTAAAACCAAAAGTAACACGCAAAATGTTTTGCACAAGGCTTTTTTGAGAGTTTTGGAGTCCACAGATCGGATAAGGAAATGTCTTCCCAGCCATCATTTTTTCCTGTTGCCTCACAACCTTAGATGCCACCCCTAGAAACATGGGGAAGCAGACCTAATGACAAGATTACAATATGGTGGTGATTGAGAACATAAAATGGCATTCAAAATATTGCAAAACACAACATTTGAGTCATTACAAAATTCAAGCAAATAATGAAAGCAACAGAAGCCTCAACCTCAATGACCGCCTAATACAAAAGCATATAAAATAATTAGCCAAAACCCAATCATTACACTTGTCTTCTGATTCTGTTTGGGCTTTGCTTTGCCAGACCTGTTCTTGTCAGAGTTTCCTCCAGTTTCCAGATTTCTTTTGATGGTGTAGGAAACTGTACTCATTGACATCTTGGCTTGCTTTGCAGTTTCTCTAAAAGAAGGACCTACAGTACACTTGTAAGGGTTTTAATGGTCTGTCTGCCTGTCTTCCTTTGTTAATTGCCCTTTTCTCCCTCCAGTATGATAGCAATGCACAGTGCAGTACAGTACTGCCACACTCATGCTTTAGAGGGGCAGCAGCACAGTTTGTTCCAGCACTGCTGTCATTTAGCAGAAGGTTTGTAAGTAATCAACACAATTTGAGACACCTGTAGAAATTGTCTGCATCAACTTTTAATACTGAATTAACTTCAGTTGCTGCAGAAAAACTAAGTTATTAGGCTGTCCTTTTGTATAACTTTGACAATTACATTATTATTATAATTTATTTTTTTTGAAAACCTACTTTTTTTGTTTAAACTCCAGCAGTTTGCTGCTTACCTCTGTAACATTTCAGGTTATTCATGAGACTTGAACTGATTTAATTTCAATAAAACTGGAAAATGGGAGTGTTCTAAAACTTTTGACCATTTTTTATAAATACTGTATATACAGTATATATACTATACATATACAAAGTTTAGCAAAACATTGTTGACACTGATTTCTTTCTGGGAAAAACGTTTGATGCCCAACACTGATTCAAACAGCTTATTGGCAAACTCTGATTCAACTGTTTATAAACTAAATTTCTTTCATCTCCACTGAGGTGAACTAGCACACTTCCTTTATCCCAGATTCTTGGAAAATGTAACCATTAAGGACCTCAGTAACCGATTTCCAGAAAGGTAATATGCACATTAAGTTTTTGTGTTTCTTTGAGGAAGTCATCCAAGATTTCAGTAAAGGATTCTGTCAGAAATTGTACTGGATTACCGGGTTCAAGTCCTTCCGGTTGTCTCACAATTCCAACAATTTTCCTTCATGATCTGGATTCAGACTGCTGAAATTTATTACAGAAGGGTTTGCATTCACTTTCTGAAACAGTCATTCTCCTGTCGGCAGTGATCGCCATTTGTTCCATTGTTTTGATGCTGGTTGTAAATTTCCCATCATCAGGTTGAGCTTCCAACCTGTTCATTTTATACTCAACTTAACTTATTCTATTCTCTATATTATACTCCATTTTTTCCTTAATTTTACATCAAATTGATTTCTTAAGTGCTCCTGGTCTTTCATCTCCCAATGCAAATCATTCAGACTTTTCTAATGTCTTATATTCATATTTATCATTTCTTTTGTATCCAGACCCGGTTCAATCCTCAGCCTCTTTAAGTGAGTGTGCTCTCTCCGCTTGAGTTTTTGCACACTACTGTAGTGATGGACATTTCATAGCTGGTTGGTGTCATTGTTGGTGTGACACTCCGTGCCTGCATGGGAGTTTCAGGTGAAGGACCCTGATTTTGCTCAGTATCATGAATTTGGTGTATATATTCAGAAAAGAGCACCACCTGGCAAAATATTCTTTCCAAAGTCCATTGTTGACAGTGGTTGAGGCCAACTCCCAGATAGCTAAACTTATTGTACTTAGAGTGGGAAAGCACACAATGTTTCTTTAAGTTGTAGAAATATACTTTAATACACACAAGAAAAACTGCTCAGTACTCTAAAATCCTAATAAAATATCACCCAACAGAAAGAACGCAGCACATACAATGTAGAATAAAAGCAAGAGTCAGCATGCAATGCCCAAACTCAAGATTGTATTTGCATGAAGGTTATATACTAAAAATATGGGCAGGACATGGCAATTATTAAATTAATTTAAATCATACCGCATTACACTTAAGAAGTAGGTTAATAGTAATTAATATATATTTGATCATCCTGTAATCTTAACCACTACTTTGTAATGATAATAACTTGTTTTTATAAAGTGCATGCTTCCTTTACAATATAATGTGCTATTTGTTTTAAGCATGCTTTATAAAGTTTTTAAAAGGAAATATATAAATTACAAAAAATGATTCTGTAAGTGAAACTAATTGTTTTTGTTAGTGAACAAAAAACTCAATGACGTAATTTAGCATTGCAGGGTTCAGAATGCAAGAAAGTGTGGAAAAAGAGAGAGGCATGTGGATGTTAATTCAGATGTGAAGGAAGTGACAGTACAAAGAAAAGGTGACTATAGTGTGACAACAAGCAGATACCGGGGGAAACTAAGACATAGAACAATGGACATTTTCAATACTTGCTATTTTTAAAAGTAAATCTTTATTATTTGATTGTGATTCCAGTGTATGTTTTAGACATTGCTGATCCAGAAATTGGTACTACTGTAGAAGTCAGTACTGTAGTCTTGAATCCAATAAGTCCAGGAACCAATCCTCGACCATAAGGTACTAGAATAAATACTGTACATGTGCCACAGGTCCAAATTGGGAAGTAACAGAATTGTACCTGATATATGAGTCCAAATAAAGGCAGCACTTGACAGTCCCTTAGGACTGAGTTTGAATGTCTGATCCACGTCACCTACTGTGTCTGATAGGGATGTATAGTAACTGCTTGAAAGTCTACTCTAGCTGCCATAGAAAGGGTCTGTCCTTCCTCATATTTAAAAGTAAAGCTGGACTTCTGTTATTTATAAAATGACTGTGAAAAGCAATTTCTGTAAAATGAACTGAAAGTCAACGTAACAATGTACTTCGTCTTATCATTTTTTTCTATCATAAAAGTGCATGTGGTCATTAAAGCCTGTTTTGGCTGACGGTTGTATCAGCAGATATTGAATAAGGCACAGCCTGCGGTCATACAGTAAATGTTAGTCTGAACAGACTTAATGAATTGTAGCCTTCCTGGGTATTTGTCCATTTGGTATTTTTGTTCTGTCAGACAGCAATCAGCTCATCTCATTAAAGGCAGAAGAGGTTTACTAAACCAGTCGAGATCCTAATGGCTTTTTTTTTTTTACTTTTCTAGTCAATAACATGCCTCCTTTCTTTTGGAAATCTCTGGCACATGTGCCTCCTTGACTGCTTTCATAATCCCAACCACTCCCCTCAACCCGCTGTTGACATGCAGTCAGTTCATTTTAGTCATGAACGCAGCCCAGTTTGACTTCTTTTCTTTGGAGATCACCCAGGCTCAATGCCTGGCATCATTCTTTGGATATCTAACTACAGTCTTTGGCCACTGTCAGTGTCCACCATGTCTGAAGATGTCCAGCTCTCCATTAAGATCACTTCTATATGATGAACCACATCGATTAAATGCATTACTGACGCATCAGTCCATAGGTATCAGCTAACAGGTGTTTAACTGAAATTGGTTTTAAAGTTTTCAATCCTTTCATCATTTCCTAAAGTCCTCTATCACCAGGAACTTGCCATTTGAATATCACAAGGTGGGCTACAGTTTATTCTGGGATGCTCAAACTCAAACCTGGTTTCCCAGTGGCTGCAGGATTTTATTCCAACACATTTGTTTCTTACTCAAATGGTATAACAACTGAATCCCACCCCTCTCCATATGTTGGGTGAACCCACAGCATGGCCTTTTTGTTTGGATAGATCCCAACCAGGCTATGTGGGTCACCTAGCCAGCAATCCAACATCAAGCCAGGCTCTAGCAATGACTGCTGGTATCTCTGCTCCAGGAAGTTCAAGAATATTTATTGAGTAGTATCATGGGAGTGTTATTTTTGGAATGTTCTTTGTCTGGTACTATGTTTCCATTAACTTGCTATAGGTAGCCACAGCTTCACTGGACACAGGAGGTCATTAGATCATCCACTAGGCCATGGTTGCAATCCTAGAAGGACTGTTCTGATAAGTACTAAATAAAGAGGATGGGTAGTTTACCAGGTAAGCATCAATTCACTATTACTAATGACTTAATAAAGCAAACACTTTCAGAACTTTACTTGTATTTTTTTCCTGAAAAAATGTGTTTCACTGGAAAATATTGATAAGTATGTTCACCAGTTTAGGGCTTTTCATTTTCTAGAATACTATGGAAATTTAATTAAATTACATAAGAAACGTAGCACAATCAGCATTAGAAAGTATTCAAGCAGTTCTGTTTGTATAATGTTTTATGAAAATTAATATGTTCATCTTAAAGTTATTATTGATCAATAAAGTACATAATTTTTAAACTGAAAAATGGGCCTTGTAATAAAAAAAGGAGAACTCTATGAAGGTAAGGATTTAAATATTTATAAAAGCTTTGTGAATATGGTTAAATGAACTGTCAGCAAAAGAGAAATCCTTCCTGGTATTGAGGAGCTTCTTTAGACCCAAGCATGTATTTAAAGTGCAACCCAAGTTTGTTTTAGGTAATCCTGACGTTTTGGTATAGAAGTTAGTCAGACTGCAGAGGGTTTAAATCACAGAGTAGTGCTTTGTGAAAGATTGTACCGATAAGGAGCTTCCTTCCTTTGTAGGGTGCAGCAACTGAGGATCCTTGAATCACACTGCCATTATCTGCATATGCCTGAAAAACCATGGGCTTCTCTGAGTGGATGTTCTTTATCTGCAAAACCTGTAAATGGAATGAGAAAGCTGAGACGGAAATGTTTATGGTTCATTTAGTAAATATACATGTCAATTAAAAATACACACAGCTTTATAGTGTTACCCTTAAACTCGTATAAAGCAAGTATTAGAGGACAACAAACAAATTAAAAAATAAACTTTTAACAGTAAAAGAATAATACAAAAATATTTATGAACCAACCTCAGACCCAGGTGGAACGTCAGGATTATAATTAAACATTTTCCAGCCATTGGGATGACAGCCAACCCACAGGTCACCAGTTTCCTGGTCCACATCTATGTTATCAACTAAAGTTCCCAAGTGCAGTACCTGCAGTTCATATAAAATACTCAGAAAATAAAAAGACATTGTGAAGTGGGGCCCACTAAGAGATACGTACAGTGAGTGTTATGACATGTGTGCGAGTATTATGGCAAGCTAAATTAACACTTAAAGATATCTCAAGATGCATTTTAAGATCTCTTAAAATGAATTATAAAAATGCACCGATCTGAAACATGCCAAATAACCTGTTTAAAACTGGACTTTTAAAATATTAAGGGAACACTTAAATCACACATTGGATCTCAATGAACAAAATATTCAAGTGAAAAATATTTACTGAGTAATACTTTACAATTCATTGAGAGCAAAATGCTGCAACAAGAGCCAATGGAAACCAACATCACCAACCCACTGATGGCTGTATTCAACATCACACTGAAAATCAAAGTCAAAAAATATAATCACAGCAACTCATAATGTGACTCAGTAGTATGTGTTGCACCCACGTGCCTGTATGCACTCCTGAAAATGTCTGTGCATGCTCCTGATGAGACAGTGGATGGCGTCCTGGGAGATGTTCTCCTGACTTGAATCAAGGCATTAGTGAGCTCCTGGACAGTCTGTGGCACTACGTGGCGGTGTTAGATGCACTGATACATAACGTCCCAGAGTTTCTCGTTTGGATATAGATCACTGGCATCAATGCCTTCGTCATCCTGGGACTGCCTACACACTGTGCCCACATGAGGCCAGGCATTGTCCTATACCAGGAGTAACTCAAGGGCCACTGCTCCAGCATAAGGTCTGACAGTGGCTCCGAGGAATTAATTCTGATACCTAATAGCACTCAGGGTACCGTTTTTCTAGAACATGGAAGTCTGTGCTACCCTCCAAGGATATGCCTCCCCAGAGTTCACTGACCCATCGCCAGTCTGCATAACATTCACCATAGCGTCCCCAGACTCTTTCATGTCTGTCACATGTGCTCAGTGTGAACCTGCTTTCATCTGGGAAAAGAATGGAGCGCCAATTGTGGTATTCTATGAGGAGTGCCAATCAAGTTGCGCAGTGAGGGACTGTGAGCACAGGTCCTACTAATAGACGTCTGGCTTCCATGCCACCTTCATGGAGTCAGTTTCTGACACTTTGGTCAGAAACATGCACACCAGTTGCCAGCTAGAGGTCATTTTGTAGGGCTCTGCCAATGCTCCTACTGTTCCTCCTTGCAGAAAGGAGCAGATACTGGGTTTGCTGCTGGGTTGATGCCCTTCTGCGGCCCTGTCCAGCTCTCCTCATGTAATGGCCTGTTTCCTGGTATGTCCTCCATGCTCTTGAGACTGTTCTGGGAGACACAGCAAAACGTCTTGTGATGAGACATATGGAGGTGCCATCCTGGAGAAGCTGGACTTTCTAAGCAATATGAATCAGCTGCTACCCATAGTGAAAAGAACACTAGCAAAACACTAAACTTGAGAAGAAGCAGTCAGAAAGAATAAGGAGAGAGCAACTATCTGAGGCCATCACCCTTAAAGCCATTCCCTTTTTGGGGGTTGTCTTGCTGTTGCCTCTCCAGTGTACCTGTTGTCACTTTCATTTGCACCTAAGCAGGTGAAGTTGATTCACAATCGCTTCTTGCTTCCTAACTGGACAGATTGATATCCCTGAAGCTTAACTAACTTCTTGTTAGACTGTGATGATTACGTGTTCCCTTATTTTTTGCAGTTATCCTCACATTGGCCAATGAGTAGGATATTTACAAATTGAACAGTAATTTATGGTATTTAAAAATATAGTTTAAATATCATAAATTAATTTCCTTCTAACCTAAAATGGAATTGTGCACTATTTGAGATAACAAAAAAATGTTTTCAACATAACTCAAATTTTATTTCAACATATCTCACATTTTAAGAAATCTTTTAAAAGACAAAGTTGTTTCAAGGTTTCTGAATATCTTTTTCAAGAATCTGAAATACAATAAAAGTTATCTCAAATCTTTTTCGGATATCTCAAAATAGCGTTGTGCCTGTTTTCAAATACATGAAATATGTTTCACACTAGATCAACATACCTTCCTGTGAATTTTAATATATCTGAAATGCATTTTGAAATATCTTAAAAGAGAAAAGGAAGTCCCACTGAAAGAACAGAGTAATTCACTGGAAGTGGGTTTGAGATATATCAGACTTTTTTCAAAGTAAATTTGTGATATTTTAAAATATTTCTGAGATATCCTGAAATTAATAGGTGTTATTTTGCTATATCTGAGAATGCATTTTAGGTACAGTATTTGAAACAGGATATTATGAAATGAGTTTCCCATATCTGAACACGTAAACTGCATTCTAATGTATTTAAAATTAATTTTGAATTATCCATAAACATTAATGAAATTTGTCATAGGGTGTGTTCCCGGCTCTCAACTTCTTTTGCAGACAGTAGGAATCTTACCCTTCCCATGACTATGAACAGGAGACAAAAGATGCAGAGACGTGACCATAATTGGTGTCAGTAGTTCACACTGCCATTGGTCATGTGTTCACTCCTTTGATTGTTGACTGTCAGTGTAGAATTCATACACTTTCTCTGTGTTCTAATGGATGTTTTCTCATCCATTCCAAATATACTGCAGATGTGTTATGTTAAACCCCTCTGGGTGTGGACATGCAAGTGTGTCCAGCACTTAACTGGCATTCTTTCAAGTGTTTCCTGCACTGTACCTAATATTTCTGGGACTGGCCTCAGTCCACAGTCACAATATACTGGAATTAGCAGTTTCAGAAAATGAATTGAAAGGTAGATTTCCTTAATTTATGGACCACCTAAATTATAGATTACTGTGATTTTGTGTACAGAAAATTTGAATTTATAAAGAGATTGAGGAGATCTCTATAATTGACAAAAAAGTTACTAACAAAAGAGTTTGTCTGAAATCAGCAAATGTAGCAAATGTTACTGCCTCTGTAAGTCTTACTAAATTTCAGGGCCCACTCCAGGGAGGAGAAAAAAAGTTTCCTTATTTTGTGTTCCAACATACCATAAAAGGCACTAAAGGACTACCTAAACGTTGATCACCACTTCCACATTGACAGGTGACTCACCTTCAAAGGAGTCAAGTTTTTGTCTTCTTGTACTTCCAAAATGTGAATGCAGCTTCCAAAAATGTCTGCAACATTAAATACCTGAAACCAAAAATGAGGTTAGTGTCATTAGATCCACAATACACTGGGTCACATATCTTTTTTTGGCCACTTTGAATTTATCATTTTCCCATTTAATTGTTGATATCAGAGCTTTTATTTCTGTACTTTCAATGGCGACGACAGTAATAAAAAAGGGAATTGAATTACTTAGTAAAGAACACAGCTGATACTACCCATAATATGTTATGGTTTTCACTATTTAGCTTTACAGTCTTTATTTCAAATGGACAATATGACACCAATTAATACTGTAATCTAAGAGAATGACAGAACGAGCTTTAAAAGTATTCTTATAATGCACTACATGCATCGGTTATATTTAATATGACTGCCACATGGGCCTTATTTGCAACTGAAAGGTGAGAAAGTATAAACTGTATGCTGTATATTCACGGTCCTAATAGCAGCTCATATTCATTTCTTCTTCTTTCGGCTGCTGCTGTTAGGGGTTACCACAGCGGATCATCTTCTTCCATATGTTCCTGTCCTCTGCATCTTGCTCTGTTACACCCACCACCTGCATGTCCTCTCTCACCACATCCATTAACCTTCTCTTAGGCCTTCCTCTTTTTCTCTTGCCTGGCAGCTCTATCCTTAGCCTCCTTCTCCCAATATACCCTGCATCTCTCCTCTGCACATGTCCAAACCAACACAATCTCGCCTGTCTGACTTTGTCTCCCAACCGTCCAACTTGAGCTAACCATCTAATGTCCTCCTTTCTAATTTAGTCCATTCTCGTCACACCCTATGCAAATCTTAACTCTACCACCTCCAGCTCTGTCTCCTGCTTTCTGGTTGGTGCCACCGTCTCCAATCCATGATAATTTGATGATAAACTCTTTGTTAAGGAGCTCTATTCCTCCATTCACCTTGGGGCCTGTGGGCCTTGGTTACCACACTGGGTGACAACAACGATAGTGACGCCACTGTTTGGAAGGACATTTGCACTTCCATTCACTATCACTAAGTAAAAAAGTCTGAACATTTTTGAGAAAGAGATTTCAGAAGTCTTGCATGTCTGTCTTATAAATAATACCTGGAGTGATGCTTGTGTCGCATGACCAGAAAGGACATACTATACTGTAAACAATGCAAAGACTGTCCTAATAATGGCAGCACAAATCCAAAAAAATAGGAAAAAAAAGAAGGCAAAGTAGTGTTGCCAGTATTTAAAAGGTGTGAAAGCAAATCATATGTATAGAAATGATACAGAAATGAGTATTAGAGATAACAAAAACAGGGAGAGCTAAATCCCATTCACAGGCAGGGAGTGTCTGCTGCTACATACAGCAGGCTAATAAACTGGGTCGAAATGTCCCATAGGATTTTTTTTTGTCTTTTCATAGAGTGGCCATTGTTATAAGAAAAAAAATCCATTAAGCATAATAACAGGATGATTAGCAAATCATAGAACATTCATACAATAAATGAAAGAAATGTACTGAAGGTTTAAGTCCAGCTCATTTATATGCCAGTTTAAAATATGAAAGTAATTTATAAACTGTCTAATATTTATGACTTGGGTGTTTTATTCTGTTCTGAATATTCATTCATCCATTTGAATCTACTTAAACAACATTTAGGATCACAGGAGACCAATCCTGGTGACTTTTGGTGCAACCCTAGAAGTTGAGACAGGGCTCTCTCAGCCACTCACAGCCATTTTGAGTCACCAGTCAACCTGAACTCTGTGAAGCCATGCAGATACAGGGAGCAATGTCCAAACCCAAAGAGTGACTAGACCAAGATTCCAACATTATTGATGTTGTATTTCTTACTGTGAACTGCCTTCAACCAGTGCATGAGGTACAAATCAAATCAAAATATCACTTGGCACTGTAAGAATACCTAGCAAAAAATATCGATTACATCAACCACCATAGCTCCAGTGCAGAAACAAAAACCCAGCTTAACATGAATCTTAAAGAAAAACAAGCAACCTTGAGACCCTCAAATGAAAGTGGAGGAAAAGACTGGAAGACAAGCTACAAGTAAACCACAAGAATCTTGCTACATTTTCTAACAGTACGTTTTCTGATGATTTATTTCATTTATGCTAGTGTTTTATTATTTTTCTGTTAATTGTCACTGTACTAGTCTGTGAGAGACGTGTAAGTCAAACATCATAGAACTTTACAGCAGTGGTTCTCAATCCATTTTCCACAAATCCACCTCAAGTATTCCGCAAGTTGGAGTTCACTTGCTTATCGGTGAACGATGGACTGTGCATTTGGCATCTAAATTCTGTACTGTTCATTTTGCCACCTGTTTACAGTGATAATTCATTCAACCTTCAATCAGTTTATGAACATTATATGTAAGTCTTCCATCAGATAATTGATTACTGTATTTGCAAACAGAATTATTTTGATATTCATTCAATAAAAATAATTGATAAATTCATCATAAAAATGTCTCATCTCAACAAAATCACTCCTGCAGACATTGACAGTGCTGTTGCTAGTACTAGTAGAGTCGAAGAGGATTTTACTGAAAAAAGAAAGATTAAATCAACATCACGAAATGTTAATCACTTGTACAATGCAGAGTATTTGAAATTTCGGATTTACCTGGACCAGGAGTAAAGACTGTCCAATTCCGCTTTGCATTGTCTTTGGAGAGAAACTCTCAAATAGTGCAATGGTGCCCGCTAAATTAAAATGACATTTTTCTACAAAGCATCAACATCTTTCCTCAAAAAATAAGGATTACTTCAAGAGGCTTTTGGAGACTCAGGGTAAACAAAAATAAAAACGTTTTAAAAAATTATGAAAATAAGTGATAAAGCTTGAATTGTGTCACATAAAATTTCTGAGTTAATGGCACAGAAGTTAAAATTACACACAATAGCAAAATCTCTTGTTTTACCTGCCTGCTGTGAGAGTAACAATTATGTTTGGAGAACAAACAAAGAGTGAAATTTTAAAGATTCTGGTATCTGATGACACATTTCAAAGAAGAGTAAATGATATCTCCTATAACACGGAAGGGAAAGTCGCCATGTGAACTTAATAAACCTTATACTTTATACCTTAACCTTTTACTATTGGACAAATCAACAGATATAAGTGGCAAGGCTTATTTACTGGGCTTTGTACACTTTATTTATGAAAGAAAACTAGTAAATCAGTTTTTATGCTGCAAAGAACTTTCAGGGTGTACAACTGGTCAGGACATATATGATTTAATAACTTCATATTTAAATACTTTAAAATAATCATGCAATTAATGTATTTGTATTGACGGAGCTGCATGGATGATCGATGATCAAAGGATTTGTGACTTGGGCAAAAATAACCAATTGAATACAATATTTACTCACAGTTTTTTGCATTGAGAAGCACTTCTCAATCCATTATTATAGCAGAAGACTCCCACATTGATGATGACTGGCAAAAGAATGCAACTAACTGGATCAGCACTAGAATTAGCCATAAAGAAGGCACCAAGAAGAGTGTGGTAAACTGGGGTCTGCGGCTGAGAAAGGTAGCCATTTTAAATAAATGGTTCTAATTGCCACACTCGTGTTTTTGTGTGGGGGTGTGGAAGCGTGGCGAGAGTGGTGAGTTACAGGATCACCTAATTGGTCACCCTAATTGGTGCCAGGAGCTGCTAATAGCCACAGCTGTGCCATGTCTCAGTTTTAAAAGGGAAGTGTAAGAGGGAGAGTGGAGTTAAAAAAAAAAAAGCAGCAGTAGTATTATGTCAGGCACCTTCTGTCAAACTGTCAGTCAAATTTGATTGATTACCTTAAGCCCCACCCCCTTTGATTTATGACCGGAATTTCCACCCCCTCCACTTGATTGGTGGATTTGAATGATGCACCCCGCCCCTGTACCTGTTTGCCCCTCCTTGCCCCCACCCCAACCACCTGTTCGCCACCTGTTTGCCCGCCTCCTTATCCCCACCCCATCCACCTGTTTGGTCCTCCTTTCTGTCAAGGGCATTTTGATGGATGTCTGCCCCTCCTTGAACCCACCACCACCACCCCACCCACCTACCCTGCCCCATCTCACTAGGGCAAGTCCAGACATGCCCAAGGTCTGCCTAGGCCCCCACCCTCTCCCTCCTTGAACCCATCACCACCCCCAACCACTTCCTAGCCCCCCTTTTTCCAAGACAAGTTCAGGCATGTCTCCGGCCTGAAGGGCCTGCCTAGGACCCCGGTCAGGCAACACCTGATGGCTGGGCAGCCCCTGTTGGTTGGCCCCTCCACTTCCTGGGCCACTTCTTCCGAAGACATACAGTACACACACACACACATGCTCCAGCCAGACCAAGCTACCATATCGCCGTTCCTGCCA
>NW_024379430.1:0-25000 GCF_016835505.1 Polypterus senegalus
GCATGACTATACTTCGATTTCATTCAGTTCTGTCATTAAATTAGGCTTGTCAATTTATTTCAGCAACCGAAACCTAAATTTACAGAGCTACCTTGGTTAGATTTAACTAAATTGTCACCACCACTGTAAGATACCTGGCACACTGGTGGTTTAAAGCGAGTGCTACATAAACATAGTATAGTTAAATTAATCCATGTCTGACGGGATTTTTTTTCCCCAGGGAACCTTCGAATGCAAATAAATAACCAAATCCTGCTAATACAACCCAATTCTTACGTGTTTTCTGAAATGGGACCCCTTAAGCATGTATTTTTCTCAATAACTCAAACTCGCCCCTTAATATTCTCAAAGAGTAAATTAACGGTACGGTATCTAAACTGTCCATATGTTCTCACGTGTCCTCAATCCTGACTCCTCTCTTGTGTCTCTGGGTTTCTACATACAGGTCCGGCAGTGATAATTCCACTTAAAACAAAGTCGGTAGTGGGGACACCATTTACAACTGTACATTTGAGATCTCGATATGTCAGACTAGTACACTCTTCTCCTGACGATCCCTCACAGTGATTCTAGGCTTCAGTTCTCAAAAGTAATAAACTCGTAGAGTTTTGCGGGACGACTTTTTCTAGATGGTCTCTGGGAGTTGACGCGGCTTCCACTTCTCAACAACTTAACATCCAAGATCTTGTATAATATTTTGTTGCCTTCACCTACTCCATGCATTTATTTTGTTTTATTTTTACTTGGCCCTCATTTTCACAACCATTCTTTACATTCAAAACAATAAATGCATCTTATGGAGTGGGGTCTTTAATTTTTTGCTTTGCACCCTCCCCCACCATAACCTAACGTCTATGCGGAAGGACAGAAGACTTTACATTCATCAAAAATTTCGATTTCTGGTTTTCGACCGATCTTAAAATTTTTGGGTCCTCCCGATACTGAAAACACTGATACCTCAACGACGTGTGTGTGTGTGTGTGTGTGTGTGTGTGTCACAGATTCTTGAGGACGGTCTTGAGCTAAAACGGCTGGATGGAAAAACACCAAACTCGAAACTTCAGCCTGTTATAAGATGACGATGTGCTGATTAATTTTTCAGGCAAATTGTGCACGAGAAAGAGGCCCTCTAGAGGAACCCACAGATACCGTAATTCTGTAATTCATTATGAATTCTTGTCAATTGCAATAGTAATGACCTGTTTTATGATTAGAAAGATCAGCATCAGAGCGCTATATAATTACTGAAATGTTAAAGAACAGCTCAGATAACTTGCTTCCGACGTTCACATCGCAATTTTTTTTCTGTGCTTTGTTAAAGGTTTAGTTCTTTGTTTGGGTAACGAGGAGCAATTGTGTTAATAATAATATTGTTAACTAGCCGACGCCGTAGCATACGACGGTGTAAGAATAGGAACGGAAAACGGTGAGAAAGGAATTCAGAAATCAAGAAGAAAGAAATACTTCTTGAAAGACGCAGTTGTGAACTGGTGCTTTGCTGGAGACGATTTGTGTCAAGAAATAACCCACTGATAGGAACAGACAGTTGCCGGATCCCGGAATAGAAATGACGTTGTACAAAAACCCGTCGACAGAGAAGATACTGTCATTCATTTTATAACAAAGGCTTAGGAAATAATCTTCATAGTATCACAAAAATAACAAGGATCGAAACCAAAGCCAATGGTCGAGAGAGTACCTTCCTGTAGCAGGCTACGGAAAAGACTCCCAGGCGCACACATAGCCGAAGTGAAAGGTCACGCGGTCAGGCTAGATATCGGGTGGTGACGTGACACCAATGGGGTCATGAGAGAGAAGCGGGGAAAATGGTAGTCCGAAGCTATGTCTAGGGTGCGAAGGAGGAATAGGAATCGAGAAAAGTGGCGTGGGGGTGTATGAGAGGCCGCAGGCAGCGTGGGGAAGGGTTTGGAAGAGGAGGAATAGGAATCGAGAAATGCCGTGTGGGCTGCGTGTGGGAGGGGCCAATTCTGAAAAGGAAGTAGGACGAACCAGAGAGATAATAATTATTATCTCCACTTTTGTGATCAGGTGGCTGTACAGCTTTCACCTTTGCATATGTGGAAATTATCATTGTCTGTGGTCACAGAGTAACAAGTGTATAAACTTAACACGTCACTGTGCTTTGTGCAAATATATTTTATAAATCTACTTTTCTTTCTACTCACATTCACAGTTGACACAGAGCCAGATTTAGCACAGGGGCTTATCATTTAGAACTGCTAGGCAAGCAGACAAGAGATTTAGGGACAACTGCGAAATGGGCAGTCAGACTGATGACCATTGTATACTATTGTTTGTCTGTCAAAATTTAGGATGAAATTGTATCCTCTATTTGCCTTGTTTGGAATGGCATGATTCACCTAAGTAAGGGCCTGCACATGGAGAAAGGGTATAAAGCCTTGGGACACTGCCCGGCACACCTTTGAAGCCATCGGACGGACGGGAGAGAACGTCATCTGATCCTGAAAATCCTTCCAGCGCAGTGACGAAAATGGCAGACTCTACACATCGGGCCCCCACTCCTGAACTGGGTTCTTGCCATTGGCTTCCTTCATCTGTTATGTAGCGTAAGCCGTCAATAAACAAAGCTACGTTTATTCTTACTGCCGGGGTATCGCCTTTTAATATCATATCTAGAGAGACTCGGGTTATGTAACACCTGCAATTACAAAAGAACTCATTCCAAACAAGGAAGCTAACGCCCCCTGCTGGATACACACAGAGCTAAAGTTTCGACCTTCATCAGTCAGGCAGTGATATTTTGATAACGAAAATGAGAACTAGAACTAAAAAACGTTTTTTTGTTTTACAAGCACGAGAACTGAAATAAAGGCAAACAGAGAAACCAAAAACTACATAAAACTAAAAATTAGTGATATGGGACCGTGGTCCGTGTACTTTTTGGTATTTAAAATTTCATTTTAGAAGCAAACATGAAAAAACGAAAATGAAAGGAATTTTCAGATTTAGATTTTTGATTAAAGAATAAAATGAGGGAAAATAAGATATTTTGTAATTCTGTGGTAACAAATAGCAGTCATGAACTTAAAATTACACATACTTTTCTGGATTTATTTGTGATTCAAATAATGAAAGTGTTATAGCTCAAAAACAACAAAACCAACGCATTTTCATTGTCTGAAAACGGAGGTACTTCTTCTTCTGCGCGATTTTTAAAGACACATGCGAACCTCCCAACGTATTCCTCACAAGACATCGATCAACAGCCTTGAAGTTACACTGCATGGCATCAGCAGAGGATGGACCGTTACGTTGTTTTTCAGAACAGTAAAAGAGGTGACACTCCAGGACGAGGACACTGAGTCGCATCTTTCAGGTAAAAATACAAGCAGACTTTGCTTCATTGACGTAGCAGCTCTTTTATGAACATTATTGTTGTTACTTACTGTGAAACAGCCAACATTTGGTGACTTCATTTACTAACAGTAAGTCTGGCAATTTTTAGAATGCTACCATTTTGAATGGTTGCTCATTGACTTTACCGGCTACTATAGCTAGTAAACGTTTCGAGTATTAACAGTGCGCAAAAGTGTAACACGTTAGTAGAGCGACGTGATTTACAGAAAGTTTTCTTAACATGTGTTACATTTGTCAATGAGCAACCATTCACACATTTACACACATTCAAAATGCTAGCACTATAAAAATTGACAGACTTAGTGTTAGTAAATGAAATCACCAAATGTTGGCTGTTTCACAGCAAGTAATAACAATAATGTTCATAAAAGAGCTGCTACATCAATGAAGCAAAGTTTGTATTTTTACCGGAAAGATGCGACTCAGTTTTTCTGCAGTCATGTCCTCGTCCCAGAGTGTCACTCTTTACTGTTCTGAAAACAACGATGGTCCATCCTCTGCTGATGCCAGTGTAACTTCAAGGCCGCCGGTCGATGTCTGTGAGGAGGACGCTGGGAGGTTTGCACGTCGCCAAAAATCATGCAGAAGAAGAAGTACTTACGGTTTCAGACAACGAAAATGCGTCTGTTTTGTTGTTTTTGAGCTATTACACTTTCATTATTTGAATCACAAATAAATCCAGAAAAGTGTGTGTAATTTTAACTTTATGCCTGCTATTTGTTATCACAGAATTACAAAATACCTTATTTTCTCTCATTTTATTCTTTAATCAAAAATCTAAATCTGAAAATTTCTTTCATTTTCGTTTTTTCGTTTTTGCTTCTAAAATGAAATTTCAAATACCAAAAAGTACACGACCCCGTCCCGTGTACTTTTGGTATTTTAAATTTCGTTTCAGAAAATATCATTAAAAAAAAAAAAAAGGAACACTTATTTGATTTTCAACTTAAACAGGAAAAACGAAAAACGCAAAATAATTACTTTTTTCCTTTTGTTCTTTCCCACATCAGAAAAGAAAAATGCAAGAAACGAGAACGAGAAAATGCCCTGCATTTATTTTGTCTATTGTAGGATTAAAGTTGGACAGTTTAACATCTGTGGCAGAGCGACGGGCACTAAGCAAACTCCTGTCAATCATGAAGAATCCACTGCATCCACTGAACAGGATCATCTCCAGGCAGAGGAGTAGCTTCAGTGACAGACTTTTGTCACCGTCCTGCTCCACTGACAGACTAAAGAGATCGTTCCTCCCCCACACTATGCGACTCTTCAATTCCACCTGGGGGAGTAAATGTGAACATTATTTAAAGTTATTGTCTGCTTTTACATGCATTTTTATTACTATTTAATTTAATATTGTTTTTTGTATCAGTATACTGCTGCTGGATTATGTGAATTTCCCCTTGGGATTAATAAAGTATCTATCTATCTATCTATCTATCTGGTCAGGTAATGCACCACTTGCAGCAAACACTGGTCACTGGTGTGTAGACTGGTTTGCAAAGCTTGTATTTTTACCTAAAAGATGCGACTCAGTTTTTCTGCAGTCATGTCCTCGTCCCGGAGTGTCACTCTTTTACTGTTCCAAAAAACAACGTAATGGTCCATCCTCTGCTGATGCCAGTGTAACTTCAAGGGCGTCGATCGATGTGTTGTGAGGAGGTAAGACCGTTCGCACGTGTCGTCAAAAATCGCACAGAAACAACGAAAATGCGTATGTTTTGTTGTTTTTGAGCTATTACACTTTCATTATCCATTCATTATCCAACCCGCTATATCCTAACTACAGGGTCATGGGGGTCTGCTAGAGCCAATCCCAGCCAACACAGGGCACAAGGCAGGAAACAAACCCCGGGCAGGGTGCCAGCCCACCGGAGGGCGTACACTTTCATTATTTGAATCACAAATAAATCCAGAAAAGTATGTGTCATTTTATGTTTATGACTGCTATTTGTTACCATAGAATTAAAAAATACCTTATTTTCGTTAATTTTATTCTTTAATCAAAAACAAAAATCTGAAAATTCCTTTCATTTTCGTTTTTGCTTCTAAAATGGAATTTCAAATACCAAAAAGTACACGGACCGATATGTGAACAAACTAAACCGAGAACGAAAATTGAGTAAAAAACGATAAAACAACAATAGCATTTTCGTTCAGTCCAGTTCAGTCGCCCTGTGCGTTCAGTTACGTTGCGCTGTCCACTATGCGGTGATCTTGTACCTGGCACAACTTCCGTAAAGGACCGTTGTTTGTATGTTGAGCACATTTGGACTCGTCTGGTCGAAGCAGTAAGCGTGTGAGCTTGACGATGGCGAGTTTTGCACAGATGTTTGCGGGTTGAAAGCTAGGAAGTAACGTGTGGAAATACTTTAATTACAGTGCAGACGATAACGGAAGAAAAGGATTGCGGTTTTTAAGCTAGTGGGGAGAATACTACGACTCTGAGGCCTCATTTAGCTTGACATCATCCAACGAGTTCAAGTGCATTAAACGAGACTAAATCTGAGTAGAGAAAGAGAGAAGGTAAGCGTAGGTCTTGGGAGTTTCTCTGGCACCAGGACTGCACTTCAGTATTGGCACCAGAAATTGTCAACACACAGCACTGCTGGCGCCAGTGGCCGAGGACCTCGTCTGTGCACCTGCATCACAGGCGTTCGTCGAGCGAATATTTTCACCGTGTGGCCATCTGTGCAATGGACGTCGTTAAAACACGAACAGATCTCTCAAAACGCGTGCTTGTTTAAACGTGCTTACACAGACTGGATTGTTGGGTTGAAACATTTGATCTTGCCGACTACACTCATTAGGCCACTTCATCTGTACGATCGTTGATAGTCAAGTTGTGTTTAACGACATTATGAACTGTGAGTGTGTTTTGTTGATTGAAACATAACTTGCAATTGAAATATGTGTAGGCCGGTGTTTAAAACTGTACTAATATTACGTAAAAAGGCCAGAACTAAATAAAATAAAAAGTAAAGTTTTAAACACAGAATTAAATAAAAATAAAAATTTGTTCACACCACTGAAAAGTAGAATGTAATAAAAATTTAAATTAATTTTAGGGGTGGGGGTCGATTTGTTTTCAATCCTATTTTTTGTAAAAATTATTACAATAAAATCAATAAAATAAAAAAATAACAATTTTCTAAAATAAAATACAAAACTAAAACTACCATTAATACCAGAACTGAACTATCACTGAAGTCAGGTTCTCTTGTCGATTTCTAGGAGTTAACGGAGCCGATCCGCTCTCCGTTTGCACCAAAGCAGGGCAGTGAGCACCGATCGAGTTTTTATGGGCTGAAGGTGTCCATAGGTGGCTTTCTGTTCAGGCGGAGTGTTTACGAGTGGACTGAAAAGTTCAAAACATGGCGAGACAAGCGCTAAGCACGAGAAGGAGTGGGACGCCCGTCCAAGTCCACTACCGACGACAACGTTCAGCAAGTCCCGTAGTGTGACTCTGATGAATTGAATCCCCTGTTAGACCTTCAGCCCATTAAAAAGCGGGTCACAGGTGATGAGACCAAGGTTGAACATTCTGGACTGAAGTCCAAGTGCGATGTGTGGCGACTAAACTAACACACACAGCACATGCCGTGAAGAACGGTGATGGCGACATTATTTTGTGCGAGGGGGCGTTTCCAAATATCTAAACGACTCGACGTCAAAGCGCTAGTCAAAAATTAAAGGTCTAAAGAACCAAAAGCGAATTCGTAAACCCTAACCCTAACCCTAATCTTTACAAACAGAATGGATCCTCAAGGGATGGACGTGCCGACATTTAATACGGTCGCTTCAGTGACGTCATATACGGCGCAGTCCTGGTTTGAATGATCATTGTGGAATCGTGACACAAAGCGCAGAAAATGACAACACACCAAATAATACAAAAAGGCACCGGGAAATAATGAGAGATGAATTGTAATTTTTACCTGAAGGCTCCAATGAAATAAACCAAAAACAAAAACTAATATCAAAAAAGAACTTTCTGAGTTGAAGCCCCCCCCCACCCCAATATGGACACGTACAGTACTGGTCAAAAGTTTAAGAACACCTCAGCTTGTTCAGTTTTTATAGAAATGCACACATTTTAATGTCTTAATGCTTCATCAAATCGAGGACAATGGCAAATTAAAACACAAGTCAAGGAATCATTAAGTGCACAAAATGCTATTCAAATGTTTGATTCATCAGAGTATCCTGCACCTTTTACTGAAATAACAGCCAAACTGTGGTAACCCTTGTGATTCACAATGCCAGTCACCAGCTCAGCCTCCAGACCATCACACTTCCTCCTCCATGTTTGCCAGTTGGTGTCACAGACTGAGGAACCATCCAGTCACCAACTCGAAGGTGGTGATGAACCGAAGAGTTCAAATTTGGATTCATTAGTCCATAAGACTTTCTTCCAGTCTGCGGTAGTCCACGGCTGGCATTTAAAGGCCTTTAAGGGATGGCTTTCTTGCTGCCACTCACCCTGTCAGTCCTGCAGCACAAAGCCTCCTGTACAAACTGACGCTCGGTTTTGTCGCCCTGTCCTGTGAAGTTGCTTTGAGCCGTCTGTGATCACATCAGCTGCTGACCCTGAGAAACTCGTCTTCTAATTGGCCAGTGACATTGACTCTGCCAGATCTCTGTGGTACACAGCTCAAAATGAATGGCCAGTTTTTAAAATAAATAATCGCTTGGGCATGGTGGTGTGGCCGGAGCAGTTCCCTGGCACGAAACGGGTTTTTCCGCACTGAAGTGCACAGGTGTGGGATCACCTGTGTCTGTAACTGATGCCGGGAGCTGCTAACTGCCACGCCTGTGCCAGGTCCCCATTATAAAAAAAAAGAGAGCGTGAGTGTGGAAGGGAAAACAGATCAAAAAAAAGAGAATCGGAGAACCAGGTGAGAGAAGGCAGAAGGTGAAAGAGCCGGTGTGGGAGCGAGCAAGAGCAGGCTAACTTGAGTAACGGCATGCCGCTGGGAAAGAGTGGGGTGTTTGGCCAGTGCTCGGGGGCGGATGGAATGGGTTACCCCTATTGAGTGATTCAGAGGGGCAGGAATGACCAGGAATGAGGACGGCTTGCCACGGAAGGCAGCGGGAGTCACGGAGGCCTGGGAGGGAGAGACCCAACGTAAGAGCCTTGGTCATTTGGGAACTCGTGTCTCGGTCCGGCATTACATAGCTAGTGGACGGACCAGTTCTCAAGGCAGCTGCACCTGCTGAACGGGGCGACTCCTCTGCTGCCAGGCCCAAGAGGGTTAAGTGGGGGAGCCGTCAGATGAACGGTGAAAAGAGACTGCTTCTAGCCTGCTGTTTAAAACCATCGTTTTATGGATATATTTGATTTTTTTTTTACCTCGACATTGCACCGGATTTTAAGGATTACTAGGGGGCTCCGCCCCCTGCCTGCTTTGCTCGCCCACCTGTGGGTTTGGTTATCTGGATATACAATTTCAAGTGATTGTTATTTTCATGGGAATTGTTACCTGCACTTTCGATTCTATGTTGCATCGCTTCTCCGTGATCATAAACATACACCTGACCGAACTGTGGTTTCTTCAGAATGAAACTTAGTCGTAGCTTTAATTGTTGCGGGACCACAGATTCTCATAGCGTATGGTCCGATACTGTGTAAATCTACGTTTTGAGCATTGAATGATGCGAACGCGTTAAGATTATTGTAGACTGCAGTGTTTGTGGATTTCACTTTCACCAAACAACAAATCTTTTAATTCTCGAGGAATACGCCTCTTCATTGGGAGCCAACACTACTTTTCCCCCGATGGCAACATGAATTAGACAATCTACAAGTCTCCAACTTAACTCTTTCAGGGCTGATGTCGACTTTTGTCAAAACTGTGACAAAACCAACCGTTATGTTTTAGTTGGACTCTCGTTGCTAGAAGGAAAGTTAGCCTCATTGGTTTCACCGAAATTTCTGCCACTCGTGTGAGTAGCAAGGCGCAAACAACGGCAAAAATAGCACTGACATAATGGTGAGAGATCAAAGCGAATGGGTAAAGCAAAATACTCCGGGGACGAAGTTTTGCCTGTTATCTCTGAACTGAACTATGACTTGTCGGACTCCGATTTTAATACGAGAGATTAAAAACGAATGTGAGGTTCCAGCTTTAGTTGACTGGTCCCCAGCTTATCGTGGTGCTGAACAGATTCATGTAGCTGACACGCCTACAGCAATGTTCACCAGGAGCACTGCCACTTAACAATGATAAGAGGTAGAAACCAGATTGCAATGCACTGCGACCGTGACCGCTGCTGCTGCCACACGAAGACAGCAAGCCTGCTGCACATTCTTGGCAAACTGGCAGCCGCAGTATGCAGCAACAGACGTTTTATGTTGATTTCTGTGTGAAACTATTGCGTTTCAGAAACTATGTTTTTTGGAAAAAAATATTCAGACGTCAAACAGTTAAACTTTAAAGCCTTACAATATCTACGTCTTTACAGAGGTCCATGTATTCAATCTCTTTTTCGCTGTTCTGTTATTTCACAGAGTAATAATTTACGTTTGTTTGTGCTAATGCGATCTTTACTATCTAATTTTTGATACTTTCGAATTTTAGTGCTTTCATACTCTCTGACCTGCTCTGCATGTGTACTGCACCAACGTTTTTGAACATCTTTATGAAGTCTTTAATTTCTGACCCCGATTGGACCTACGATGTGTTCGATTTCACTTGGTCTGGGCTGATTATTACTTTCAGGAATTTGCACATAGCTGCTCTCTCTTCTTCGCTTAGTCGTTGATGTGCCATCTAGAAAGTATAACATTTTTAAGAGCTGGGAGTACATGAAGTGTGTCTGCCAAAAGCATTCCAACAACTGAGAGGTTAGATGTCCATGATCTTGCTTTAAATTGTTTGTAAGTTGGCCGTGATGTGCAAAAGTCACCGTCTCATGGGTCTTGCTTCCAAAGTTTCTAATTCCTAGTCTCGCGCGACATCAAAGTGTCTCTCCGAGAGGATCACGTCTCGACCCAAGACTTTTATTTTTTTATTATAATAGAGATGTTTATTTATGGACTGTTTATTTTGAGCACTGATCTTTCTTTTTGGATATTGTTTTTATTTGTGTGTGTAATAAAAGCACTTGTACATTTTGCCCCATCCCCTTGCTATGGTCATGATTTGTTCCCATTTGCCAAGCTCATCCTGTTACATTACCGACGATGTTGGGTTTGAGAGGCTGCCAGAAGAGAAGTGGGGAGCAAAGAGCAGGACCTGCACCATCACAATCTCTTCCTATCAAGAGTCTCCATTCGCCTTTGGATTGTGCAGGACATCACTGGACTCCTCACTGACGCTTGGATTTTATTTTTGCAGTTTTTCTAAATGAAGTTCTACACTTGTAAGGGAAATAACGCTCTGTCTCATTTCATTTGATAATTGTTGTTTTCTTGCCAGTATTGTCCAAGTAGGACTTCAGAGGGTGCAGTGACACATTCTGCTCCAACTCTGCTTCAAGACAGACTGAGGGGTTTAAGTAATCAACAGAAATTGGGACACCTGTACAAATTGTTTGCTTCAACTTGCAAGGCTTCATTTATTTTAATTGCTGCCGAACTCCTCTAGGTTTTAACTTATTGGTTGTTCCCTGAAGAAGGCCCATTTGTAATATTCTGAAATTTCCATCCATCCATCCATCATCTAACCCGCTATATCCTAACTACAGGGTCATGGGGGTCTGCTGAAGCCAATCCCAGCCAACACAGGGCGCAAGGCAGGAAACAAACCCTGGGCAGGGCACCAGCCCACCGCAGGGTGTGCACACACACACCAAGCACACACACTTGGGACAATTTAGGATCACCAAGGCACCTAACCTGCATGTCTTTGGACTGTGGGAGGAAACCAGAGTACCCGGAGGAAACTCACGCAGACACAGGGAAGAACATGAAAACTCCACGCAGGGAGGATCCGGGAAGCAAACCCGGGTATCCTAACTGCGAGGCAGCAGCGCTACCCACTGCGCCACCGTGCAGCCCTCTTTTTATTTTTGTTAACCTAAATTTTAAATTTAAACCTCTGGTACTGCTTAAGTGTTCACCATTTTAGGTCATTAATTGCATTTCAAATGATTAACTTTTGAGGAAACACTGAGGTGTTCTAAAACTTTGACCGACAGTGTAAATGTTAAAAAAGGACCTTAGAATTCCCACAAGTCAATCCCAGATCATTAACAGCACAGAAAGAACAAGTCAAACCTTTTGTTACACACAAGTTCAGACAAACGTGGCTCTCAGATGATCAATCGCTGCCTTTCACACTTTATTTTTCATAACTCAGAATAAGTAGGATGAACCCTTGGATGCTCAGACAATTTTCTGGGACAAGCCGAGGTGGAAGACGGCACTCCAGCCGGTGTGCGGGAAGCCTCCCTGCAGAACAAGACCTTGTGTTGTGGCAACTCCATCGGTCCACAGTGTGACGGGAGGGAAGCTGGGCAGGAGCTTAGATTCTGGTCAACTGAGGCAAGAAACCAGATGGCAAAAATCCTTCAATCTTTTCCGCAAAAAAGTGGACGGGTGCAAAGAGAGTGTTGAAGAACTGCAAAAAGAAAAAAGAAAAGAGAAGAAGAAGACAAATGAGGCGAGATGTGACGTTGATGAGAGCTTCTCTCATGGAAGCTTCTGAGTTTCTTTCTCAGGTGTCTAAAGATTTTTGAATACATTTTACTTTTTACTGAACCTTTCAAATAACGGCACTGCTATAACATTACAATCACTATAACATACAAGTAAAACATCTGTAAAGAAAACAACATAAGGAAAATAAAACGCTTACAGTGGAATCAGATGGTGTAGAGACCACCTTTACTTTCTCCACATTGACTGACATTTTTGCCCATCAATCTGCCCTTAATAGCCCAGAATGACAAAGTGAAAACATATTTTCAGAAAGTTTTACAAATTTATAAGAAGTCAAAATACTCGCTGTTAATAGTATTCAGACTACTTTGTAAAAGCCCCTTTGGCAGCAGTTCCAGCTTTGAGTCTTCTCGGGTAAATCTCCACAAGTTTTGCACACCTGTTTTTGGGCAGTTCGTTTCATTCTTCCTCAAGTGCCATCTGACTGGACGGGAAGCGTATTTAAACTGCCCTCTATGGGTCTCGCCATGTTTGGGGTATCGATACAGACCTGTCCCAAAGCCACACTAGCACCATCTTGGCCGTATGCTTTGGGTCACTGACATGCTAAAAACTGAACCGGATCCCCGGTTTGAGGTGGCGTGCATTCTGGAGCAGGTCTTCTTCACGAACATCTCTCTGTGTTTGGCTGCATTTATCCTTCCCTCATTTCTGACTGCTCTCCCTGTCCCTGCTGTTGAGAAGCACATCCATGGCATGCTTCACTGTAGGGACGATATTAGGCAGGTAGGTGATGGTCTCTGCCAGGCATAAATAATGTTTGCAGTTCTACCCAACGAGTTTGGGTTTTGTCTCATCAGACTAGATAATCTTTTTCCTCACACTCTGAGTCCTTTAAATGCTGTTTGGCAAGAAAGATATGGTCTTTCTCCCAACAGGTTCTCCCATTTCAGCAGAGGACTTCTGAAGCTCTGTTACAGAGACCATTGGGTTTCTAGGTCACCTCATTGACCAACATCCTTCTTGCCCAGAAGACTAACTCTAATGCTAGGTTTATACTTAATAAATATAAATGTAATGTGCTCTGTGTGGTGATGCTGCTGTCAGGTCAGGAGGAACCCCAGAAGCGCGTAGCGATTAAAAACTGGGTAGGTTTTAGGATGACATATACGACGGTCTGCTTTAATGATAAAGTAAACTATGAGATCAAAGTGGACATTTCGAGATTTAAGCCGAAATTTCCACTTTAATCACAACATAGACCTTTTCACCATGCCCTTAATTTTATTCACAGTGGCTCAAATACGCGGCCGTATATTCTGATGCTGTTGTGAATGTGCAAAAAAAAAAAAATAAAGACAGCCAGCACAGAAGATGGTATGTAAGACTTTTAATTGTATCATGTCATTACAATGAAAACGTGAATATCAGTAGAGTTTCTTTGCAGCACTTTGTCGATTTCCGTAAAGCGTTCGACTTGGTTGATCAAGCTGCCCTGTGGGACATCCGGAGGGTTCGCGAGATCCCCTCGAAGTTGCTGGATATCATGGTCAGCCTGTTGACTGGTACTGCGAGTGCTGTGCAGAGTGGAGGCAGGACCTCTGTGTTTTTACCAGTTGATATTGGGGTTCATTAGGGATGTATTCTGCTCCTACTCTGTTCAATGCTTGTATAGACTGGGTGTTTATTGGGCAAGGTTGTGAGGTCCAGCGGCTGTGGGGTATCTGTTGGTGAAGAGAGATTCACAGATCTTGACATTGCTGACGATGCTGTGATCTTCGCGGAGTCAATGGAGGCTCTGATTGGGGCACTCGAGAGACTGAGCGAGGAGTCTGAGGGTCTGGGCTTGCGAGTGTCCTGATAAAAACCAACATCCAGGCCTTTAATGACCTCTTGAGCACAAAAATCAGCAGGGTGTCTGTCTGCAGAGAGAGTGTCGTCCTCGTCGAGAGGCTTACTGACCTCAGCCATGTCTCCACTGACTCTTCCTATGAAGTCAGTAGACGGATTGGGAGAGCATGGGGGGGTCATGTGGTCGCTGCACAGGGGTGTGTGGCGCTCCCGATATCTATGCAAAAGGACGAAGGTCCAAATCTTTAGAGTCCTGGTGCTTCCTGTCTGCTATGTGGTTGCAAGACATGGATGCTATCCAGTGACCCGAGACGAAGACCGGACTCCTTTGGTATTGTGTCTCTCCGGAAAATCCTTGGGTACCGTTGATTTGACTTTGTGTTGCTCATGGAGTTCTGAATGAGGCACATTTACCTGCATTGTGAGGGAGCGTCAGTTACGGCACTACGGCCATGTGGCATTTTTCCCGAGGGAGATCCAGCTCGTAAGATCCTCATTGTTAGAGACCCGAGTGGCTGGACCAGGCCAAGGGGTCGCCCATGTAACTCCTGGCTGAGGCAAATAGAGGGTCATTTCTGGAAGGTGGGACTGGACCGCGTGTCAACCTGGGGGGTTGCCAACCGGGATCCTGAGTTGTTTCATTGTGTAGTGGGTGCAGCAACGTGCAGTACCAGTGCATGCTCCTCAACTTGACTTGATTACGATTGGGAATATGAGACGCTTGAAAATAAAAGCACCACAAATGCATCTGTATGTCGGCATTTTGCTTCAGCACATCAAAACACTCATCAAACATTGAAGTGCACACATTGATCCCGAAGGATCTCCAAAGCAACTTTCTATCACAAGTAGATATTAAACGGAGACTCTGACGTCACATTCTGACTTTATCATGCTGCCCCCCTGACTTTTTGCTGGTGCTGCAACTCACAAACGCATCACGTTAATTTCTGAGGACCTGTTTAAAGGCCACATCAAATGAATGCTGGGAACGTGTGGGAGCCATGATGTGTGCGCGTACGTGTTCTGAGCGTGAAGTATAAATGAGCTCTAAGAAGAGTCCTGGTGGTTTCAAACTTCTTCCATTTCACAACTCTGGAGGCCACTGTGCTCCTGGGAACACTCAGAGCTCTATAAATGGTTTTATCTCTTTGCCTTGATCTGTGTAAGCCTCATCACAATTTAATCTAAAGGTCTATATGGACTGGATTATGTCCTGACATGCAGAGGGAATTGTTGGAACTTCTATACATGTAAACTCGTGCGCCTTTCTAAAATGATGTTCAACCAACCCAATTTGCCACAGGTGGAGTCCAATAAACTCCTAGACACACCGCAATGAGGACTAAAGCAAACAGGACTGCAACTGGAAGAGCTGCAGCAAAGGGTCCGAAGACTTTTATAAATGAGAGATTTCACTTTGGGATTTTTAATACATTTACAAACTTTTCTGAAGGAACGTTTTCACTTAGATTACCAAGTGTAGACTGATGGGTAAAAATATCAAACATCCATTTCATACAATAAAGTGTACAGAATATGAATGGGCTCTGAATACTTGATGAGTTCACTTTATATAAATCACAGATATATCGGAAGAGCAAAATAAGACAGATAAATAAATAGGAAAGGTGCTATATAACAGGAAGAGAGAGACAGACAGATAGATATGAAAGGCACTATATGATTGATAGATAGACTGACTAACAGATGTGAAAGGCACTATATTAGATAGATAAACAGATAGACAGATAGATAGACAGATAGACATGAAAGGTACTATATGATTGATAGATAGACAGACAGACAGACACTAAATTAGATAGATAGATAATCTTAACACGCATCAGAATGACTAAAAAGGAAGACAAGTAAAAAGAAAGAAAAACTTCAGACTCGGAGGTCCCAGTCACGGTGGGGCCATATGCAGGGGTCCTGCTCTTGCTGGTATAAAGGAGCCCCTATGGCATTTCCTGTCACACTTCTGCTGAATGATTTGTTGATTGAAAGTCCTCAGTCATGAAGAGGAAGGTCAAAATCCTTGCAAGAATGTTATCATATAAAACCTGGTGGTTCTTGTCTGAAGCCAGAAACTGAACAGAGGATGCCCGTTTGTGTGACGAGTCAGATACGATCTTCAAGGTGACTCCAAAGAAGATGGCATCTTATGATTTTTAAAAGCAGTGCTTCTATTTATTTAAATACACATGCATGTCGGTGGACTCCTCCGTGGGCTCCATTCAGGTATGTAAAAGTCAGTGAGATGAGAGTGGGGCTATCGCTAACTTTGTTTTCTTGTTCATACCTCCCTCACAGCACCGAGAAACCACCAAGTAAGGGCACCTCATCTCGCCCTTTCAAGTCTGACCGTCATAGAAGCCAAAGTCCCAGAAGAAGGCATCTTTTGAGAATACCAGAGCTAGCTAGTTAGCTGCAGGTCGGAGGACTGTATTAACGTTACTACGAGAAGATTACCTTTTGCTGTATATGAGAAATCCCAGTTTGGAGAGATAAAAAAGTATTTAATTATACATGTTACAAAATAAAGCAAAAAAGAAATGATAAACTCATTTATTATCTGTCCGGTTTCACCTATCCCCATTATTTAGGTGTTAAGATGACCTCTCATTTAGCGCTGTTTCGTTTAGCACGGGGATTTCTTGGAACGCATCCCCCAAGTTAAGCAGGGTCTTACTGTATTGTGCTTCTGAACACTGTCGACTCACTTCAAAATGAATCCAAAAAATGAAAAAGAGGGAAGCACAATCTTCTGAACCCAAAAGAAAGGGCCGTTGCATCATATGGTAAATTATAACACATTCCAGTGTACACACACGAGTTGCTAGTTTTTCAGTTAAATGGAAATATTAAAAACATGAATGGAAGCTCTCCAGATGTTCATCCTAATGCAGGACTAACAGAGAGAAAAATTAACACGAAAGGCGCTATAAAACACAATAACAGGAGGGCACACACGCTGCCGTTCCCATCCAGACAGTCATTCGGCCATCTTGTTCAGCGGGACTCTTAAACAATGAAACGTTTTGCTCTGCTGCTTGTAGTGAAGGTTTCATGCTTGCAGAGATTTTACTGCGCCACCCATTCCCATGACCCCCCCTTTTTAAACTGAATTCATTGAAGCTCTACTTGTGGGAACAGATGACTTTGATCTTTCAGCAAGATGTGGCTACAACTTAAAATGTTTTGGGGAGAGAAAAAGAACATTAAAATGTCTCATGATGAAGCAGATGGATATTCCAGGGTGTTTACAGTAAATATGGGGGCCACACTGACACAATCCTGTCAGCTGCAGAGTGCTTGGTCATAACAAACATTAAGTGACTGAGAGAGACAATTGTGTCCATAGAGTCAGAAAAAGTCAGTCAAACCTTCAGGGGCCCTTCCTGAGAAAGCTGATCAATGTGAGAAAGCAGAGGGGTGATCAACAAAAGGCGCTGTCTCACCGCTGGCAACGTTCTACCAAGGAACCAATGAGTGCTAGTAGAACGTAGGTCGGGAGGCCACTTATGGCCCCCAGGTCACTCTCATATGTTGTGCTCCCACCACACAATAGGAATTGTTAACCTCAATGCAAAATATGGGATGTGCAAAGAAGAGTGATGTGGTGCAAGTGAGACGTGCCTGGGAGTTCATGGGGGAGATTATTGCTTTTATGTGGTGCATGTCACCACACACTAGGAAGGTGGCTACAAAGAGTGACGCAGTGCGAAGTGCAGGCCAATCGGGAGATCATGGGGGACTTCATGCTTCAATGTGGTGCATGTCACAGCACACTGGGAAGGTGGCTATAAAGAGTGACGTGGTGCAAACTGCAGGCTGATCGGGAGGTGGATATAAAGAGTGATCTGGTGTGAAGTGCAGGCCGATTTGGAGTTCACGGAGGGCTTAATGGTTCGATGTGGTGCATGTCATGCCACACCAGGGAGGCAGCTATTGTGGAAGAAATCGTTACCTTAAATATATATCAATTAATAATCAACCCAAAGAACTAGGCAGGAGGAAGCTTGTCCATAAAGAGTGATGTGAAGTGCAGGCCGATTGGGCGTAATGCTTCGATGTAGTGCATGTCAAGCTGTACCAGGGAGGTAGCTATTGTAGAAGAAATCGTTACCTTAAATATATATCCATTAATAATCAACCGAAAGAACTAGGCAAGAGGAAGCTTGACCACTGCGTCTTTTATTTCTCTTCACAAAGAGCGATACACTCCATCACAGCAGCCTGTGATGGACTGGTCAATAAGCAAAATTACACTCTCTTATTTTTAGACAATTTACATAACAGTGCTGATTGGTTCGTTGACTGGCACCACCTGATTACTTAACTATGATTGGTTAAAAGACATGAGATGTTTCCAACAGAGAGTATAACCCACATACATACCCCCAAAATAAAAGTCTCATTTCACTACGGTCCTTCTTGGTCCTTACAATACTTTTGAATACTTCTTGAGTTCCTGGGTGTGTGTCTGTGTGTGTGTGTGACCTCTGTCAAGTCTTACTCAATAAATGATAGTCATCCAACTTCCTGAACCATCACCCAGCTCCTTCTTGTTCTTTGTTGTTCACTTAACCTTTATCTGGTTTCCTGATATGCTTGAATATGTTTTTGACATATATTAACCCTTTCATACTATTTTTAAGGTAGATGCCATATTTAAATGTGGAATGCATGCCAAAATACTTTATGTACAATAAATATATTACCTCTAAATGATTATGTGACCCCCAAGTCTCATTTTTTTTCCACAATATGTAGAGTAATAATGGTGTGAAGTGATGCACTCTGTCTTCACTGATAACTCTCCAAAGTCCAAATTAGGCTTGCAAGCCAAAGAACAACATCCCACCTGTCAAGTATGGGGGTAGGAGCATCATGTTGAGGGGCCTGTACTGCAGGAGGGACTGGTGCAACTTCACAAAATATCTGGCATCATGAGGAAGGAAAATGAGGGTAGATCTAGTGCAAAAAAAATCTCAAGAGCTCAGCAAGGAAGATGAAGCTCAGATGCAAATGGGTCTTCCAAATGGACAAGGACCCCAAGCAGACCTCCAACGTTGGGGCTAAATGGCTTCAGGAAAACAAGGTTGAGGTTTTGGTGTGGACATCACAAAGCCCACTAATTTGTAAAAGCATGTGTCAGTAAGGAGGCCTATGAACTTGTGCCAGCAACGCCAGTTCTGTCTGAAGGGATGGGCCAAAACTTACTGTAAGAAGCTTGTGGAAGGTGACCCAAAATGTTTGGCTCAATTGAAATAATTTAACGGCAATATGACCAAATATGAACAATGTGACCCACTGGAATTGTGATATGGTCAGCAAAAAGTGAAATACTCAGAGGTCTGTGAACATTGGTGGAAAAAATGACTCCTGCTCTGCATAAAACAGACGTCTTAAACGAAATGACAAATGTGTAGTTTGTTAGTATAAAATCTGTGGAGGGCTTATACAGTGAGCTTGAAAGAATTCACCCAAAGTGGATGGAAACCTCGGACATTAACTTTACATAGAGTATCCATCCATCCATCCATTATCCAGCCCGCTATATCCTAACTACAGTGTCACGGGGGTCTGCTGGAGCCAATCCCAGCTAACACAGGATGCAAGGCAGAAAACAAACCCCGGGCAGGGTGCCAGCCCACCACAGGGCACACACACACACACACACCAAGCACACACTAGGGACAATTTAGGATCGCCACTGCACATAACCTGCATGTCTTTGGACTGTGGGAGGAAACCCACGCAAACACGGGGAGAACATGCAAACTCCACGCAGGGAGGACCCTGGAAGCGAACCTGGGTCTCCTAACTGTGAGGCAGCAGCGCTACCCACAGCGCCACTGTGCTGCCCGTACATAGAGTAAGCAAAGAATATTTAAAATGTATGTACATACATCAAATATAATTATAAATAGACAAAATATAAATGCATTGTCTCTCTCTCTCTCCCACACACACTGTACACAATACAAGTAGCAAACAAAAGAGGAGCAAGGAAAATAAAGCCCAATGACAAGTGAAATCTGTGAAATGGCGGAGGCTACAACAGGATATGACTACACGTCACTTCATTCGTGTGGAATTAGAGTACTGCTTGGCATGTAGCAAAGTCAAGTTTTGCTTTTTGGAACTTTCTGGATGCCCCCAATATTTACAATCCCGGGGAGTTTTGAATACACAGATGCAGAACCCCCGGATACAGAGGACTCGCCGTACTTAATCTCAATACCACTTAATCAAGTTCTGGGTTTTAGGATGCTGCAGTCCATCCTGAAAGGGCTGAGTGAAACAAAGAAGCCCTGGTAGGGATATCACTCTTTTGCAAACCCCATTTACACACACACACACACACTCCTGAACTGAAATGAAGTCAATTTAGAATCACCAATCACCCTAATGCAAACACATATTTTGGGAAGTGAGGAAAATGTAGAAAAACGTTCACAGAAATGCAGAGAGAATACGTATTCAATCATGAATAATCCACTGCATCCACTTAACAGTGTCATCTCCAGACAGAGGAGTAGCTTCAGTGACAGACTTTTGTCACCGTCCTGTTCCACTGACAGACTGAGGAGATCGTTCCTCCCCCACACTATGCGACTCTTCAATTCCACCCGGGGGAGTAAATGCGAACATTAATTTTATTTTAATTTTTTTCATTTTTATTACTATTTAATTTAATATTGTTTCTTTGTATCAGTATACTGCTGCTGGATTATGTGAATTTCCCCTTGGGATTAATAAAGTATCTATCTATCTATCTATCTATCTATTAATGTACACATAGTAAATTGTCACTTTTCTCCCATGTATGTCACAGGCTCAGAACTAAAGCAACAGTTTTTATTTGGAAGTCTTTTATTAAAGTCTCTTAATGCTTTTTTAAAAGTGAACTCACTGGTCTTCCAAGGCACAAAGACACACACTCAAGAAAACCAAAGGTGAATGCCCTGCAAGTTCTGTAGCCTTCACACTGGCTGCACACGCGCCTAGCTAGCACGGCCTAACATGTTATTTCATGTCTTCTCATCCTTGGCAAAAACAGCTATGGATGCCTCAGCTGGAAAAAAGCTTCCTTGAGGCAGAACACCTGCATGAGTCCCCATCCCCAGCCCCCCAGGCCACCCCCCCGCTTATTGTCCTTGCTGCTCACCTGATAAGCTAAAGAGCTGCTTTGGCAGGAACACGCAGCAGCAGATTGACCAGCTCACTGTGCCAAAGTAGATTATAAGATCTTGGGGGGCGGTTGGGGTTTGGGGCTGCTTTACCTAAATTAGACAATGAGGGACTTGGCCAGTCTTAAAGGGGATGAAGTGGTGCGACCCGGCTACCCATGTGTACTAAGGATCTCATGTAAGTGACGGACCTCAAGTTATCCCCGAGTGCTAAAGGAAGTTAGCGGATACAGAGATAAGCGCTTGTTAATTTTCTTTTTCCAAAATTCTCTGCACAGTGGGGAAATTCCAAAAGATTGGAGGCTGATAAATCTTATCTTAAAATAATATATATATAAAAAAATACGCTTATATTAAGTTAGAAAGTGTACTAAAAAGTAAAAAATAAGTCTATCATACATCACTCGTAAAATAAAAGGTGGGAGCTTTTGCTAAGATTTTAAGAAGTGTTGTTTGAATGTTGACTGATGAAAAGCGCCTACGCTTTTTATTTTACAAATGATGTAGGAGAGATTTATTTTTTACTTTTTAATGCACTTTTTAACTTAATATAAGAGTGGTTTTTATATAATATATATATATTATTTTCAACTGTTTAGTCTTGGGTTGGGGCGGTACGGTGGCACAGTGGGTAGCGCTGCTGCCTTGCAGTTAGGAGACCCAGGTTCGCTTCCCGGGTCCTCCCTGCATGAAGTTTCCATGTTCTCCCCGTGTCTGCGTGGGTTTCCTCCCACAGTCCAAAGACATGCAGGTTAGGTGCGTTGGTGATTCTAAATTGTGCTTGGTGTGTGCGGGGGTGTGTGCACGCCCTGCCCAAGGTATGTTTCTGCTTTGTGCCCTGTGTTGGCTGGGATTGGCTCCAGCAGACCCCCGTGACCCTGTAGTTAGGATATAGTGGGATGGATGGATGGATAGTCTTGGGTTTGTTTAAGTATAATTTTGTAATCGATAATTTAACATTTCATTTAATATTTCTGTCTATTACTGAAATCTTTACATGTTCTTCATATGACAATTTAATTTCTTAACATGGATTAATTGATCAATTAGTGAAACTGATTATTGATTAGTGTAGTGTCATCGGAAGTGAGAAAGTGTGCAAAATGTCAAGTCAATTGGACAATAGGAAGTGAGATAAATATCGATTACAAGATTTGTACCAGACCTCAAACAGGTGAAGTTAAAAGAAGCCTGGTAAAAAGAGTGATGCAGCTGATCCAAGTAGCAATAAACCAGTTAGCTTAACATGCATCAGAGGTAAAAACAATGGAAGAAATTATTAAGGAAAACCTGGGGGTTTTGCCCCCTGCTTGCTTTGCTTGCCAAACACTACGCAATTTCACTTTCACCAAACAACAAATCTTTTCATTTTCGTGGATTCGCCTCTTAATTGGGAAGAAACACGAATTAGAAGATCTACAAGTCTCTGACTTAAAGTTTAAATCCAAACAATATATTCGATCTCTTTTCACTGTTAGTTCACCGAGTAATAATTTCCTTTTGTCTGCACTAATGTGATTTTTACTATCATTTTTCTAAGTCTTTTGAATTTTAGTAATTCCATTATCTCTAACCTTACTTCCCTAGAAGACTGGCGTCTTTCAACATCTGCAATAAGATGCTACAGATGTTCTATCAGACGGTTGTGGCGAGCGCCCTCTTCCACACGGTGGTGTGCTGGGGAGGCAGCATAAAGAAGAGGGACACCTCACGCCTGGACAAACTGGTGAGGAAGGCAGGCTCTATTGTAGGAATGAAACTGAACAGTTTGACATCCGTGGCAGAGCGATGGGCGCTGAACAGACTCCTGTCAGTCATGGAGAATCCACTGCATCCACTGAACAGGATCATCTCCAGACAGAGGAGCAGCTTCAGCGACAGACTGCAGCCACCGTCCTGCTCTACTGACAGACTGAGGAGACCCCACACTATGCGACTCTTCACTTCCACCCGGGGGTAAACGTTAACATTATACAAAGTTATTGTCTGTTATACCTGCATTGTTATCACTCTTTAATTTAATATTGTTTTATCAGTATGCTGCTGCTGGAGTATGTGAATTTCCCCTTGGGATTAATAAAGTATCTATCTATCTATCTATCTATCTATCTATCTATCTATCTATCTATCTATCTATCTATCTATCTATCTAAAAGACCTGAAACACTCAACATCATTGATAATGTGCCTGAAGCTTTGCATCAGTAGATGAATGAAAAAATGAATGAACTTTGACCTGCTGTAACATTACCCACCATTCCCAGTCTTGTAGTTGTAGAAGACCTTGATACTTACCGCTTTAACAAATACACCCATTAGCTCTGGGAACTGATGTGTCAGAAGAGCCAGCATTGCTGTGAAAGAGGACAGGCCAGCCGTGAAGAGGATGAAGAAGGGAAGCTCCTTCTTCGGGTACACTGAAACATCATGGAATGCTAGTAAAGAAAATGGGTAAAGTTAACAGGTTAAAAAAAAAAAAATTGAGTAGTGTATAATGTACACGTATTTTCAAATTGCCAGCCCATGCCCTGCTGCACAGCTCAAGGGAGCGCCAATGTGGACTCGTTTATTTAAAGGTGCTGATGGCACTTGGACACTGAGGGCCAGCCAAAGTCTAAACTTGAGCCCCGTCCCATTTCAGTGCCTCTTCCGCCTGGAGCAACTTATCAAGTGCATGTGTGCTTGTTAAGTACACAGTTCAGTGATTGTAAAATAAACATAAATGACCTTTAGGAAAACCCAGAAATAGCTTCAATTAGTCTGTAGTTTAAAAAAAGAAAGCTATTTATCAAATAAGCTATAAATAGGTGACTTTTTTTTTTTTTTAACATTTACGGCTGAGTTGACAGCGAGGGAAGGACGGCAGAGAGCGCAGTCCTCATACCTGCACCTCGGTGGGACACTTCCTTCTGTACTCGTGTTGGTTTACTCCGATGCTGCAGACAACACAAACAGTCATCCTAATGAAAGGCGTATGTGCTCTTTCGCCAATGTCAACAAGTAGGGGGGAAAAAACAAAACCACAAGTGCTGCAATTATGTGAAGCATTCTCCGCATAAACACACGTGGGCGTAAAATAAAACTATCTGCAGTGATGGTAAGCTCTGCGCGACGCGAGCGATGTCTGCAAACCGAGCGACGGCTGTTATTAATTAATGGCTTCAAAACTTGTTACACAACTTTCTGCTTATTTGCTAAAATGCATATGGCAGATTCACAAAGGATTCAGAGCCCCTCCACTTTATTTTTCAAATCTTGTTTTTGTCGTAGCCTTGTGTTAACATAATTTTTTTCCCCAACATCAAGCAATACTCAGTACATCAGAAGGACAAAACATAAAACAAGATTTTAGAATTTGGGGCAATTTTTTTTCAAAAAAATGAAGAAACAAGAAGTGAAATATCATGTCAGCCTAAGTATTGAAACCCTGTGTTTGGGACTTAGTCGAAGCACCTTTTGAAGCAATTCCAGCTTTTGGAGTCTTTTTGGTTCTCAAGCTGTGTGCACCAGGATTTAGGGATCTTCTTCCATTCCCTTCTTCAGATCCTCTCAAGCTCTTGCAATGCTGGATGGAGAACGTCAGTGGGAAGAGATGTTCAGCTGGGTTCAAGGCGACTCATAGAAATTACACAAGAGTTGTCCTTAAACCAAATTTGCAAAAAAACCCTTTAAAATCCTGCTTTTACTTTCTACTTTGCAGCAACTACAGGGAGATAACACTGCTCTCGGGGCTGGGTAAGGTCCTTGCTAGGGTCGTCCTCAATAGGATCTGTGATCACTTGCTCACCAACCAGTGACTGGAACACTCTGGTTTTACACCTAAGAAGTCTACCATCAACCGCATCCTAGCACTGAGGGTTTTCATGGAGCGCAAACGCAAATATCGATAGAGTTTCTTTGCAGCCCTTGTCGATTTTCATAAAGCGTTCGACTCAGTTGATCA